>NC_056739.1:1048566073-1048681073 GCF_019279795.1 Protopterus annectens
TCAACCTTCAGACAGCACTATCCAAAGCTAAGAAGTCTAGCTAAACAGGCAGTTAGGTGACATAACACTCACATTATGAAAAAGCATCAATTCTCTCTTCTCAACTTACTTAAAAAAATCTGAGCAGAAGTTAACTGCCTGACAGGCCATACTAATCCAGCTAACACCCACTCCTCCTCTTCATCTCACCTCACAGCAGCTGATTTCAGCCTCCACTTCAGTACACTTTCCATCCCTGATTCCATTAATAACCACTCCTCTCCCTCTAACCTTTATCCTCCCACCTAATATTCTCACTTTCCATTTTAAAGGAATTAAAGCTAAAGATGTAGTACACTACTTGAAGATCTGAAAACTGACTCAGCTGCTCATCCCGACGGGGTTCTTATTCATATGTAAGGACTTCATAGTTCCACCCCGTTCTTCACATTTATAATCTCTGCCTAACTCAAAACATCATACTTGATAGCTGGAAAACAGTCATTCTTAAACCCCTTCCCAAAGAAACTAACTTGTCCCATGCCACTGATGTCTGACCCCTCTCCATTCTTCCCATACTTATTAACATCCTTGAAAAATAAGTTTACAATCAACTCATTCATTATATCTCCCAATATAATCTATTATCCTCAAAACAGCATGGCTTTTGGGATGTTAGGAGCATTTCTACAGCACTCTGGACACCTACTGATTGCATCCTTCTGGTTATGGCCAGGCCTCCTAACTGGAGGCATCTTTATTGAGTTCACCAGAGCATTAGATCTGGCTGACCATAACATTCTGTTCAATCACCTAAATGAAATTGAAATTAGCATAGATACAGCACCCTGATTTAAAAATTATCTTTCCAATCAGTACTTCTCTGTTTAGTTTCAGAATATCCTCTTTGATCCCCATCCCAGGAATCCCTTAGGGCTCCAGTCTGGCTCCCCTTCTTTTTTCCATTTTCGTTAATAAACTAACACTTGAGCTCTCTCATGTCTCTGTCTCTTACTTTTTGCTGATGACATGGTCTTATTTCATTCAAACCTGATCTCCTTGACCAAACAAGAACAACAACTACAAGCTGACTTTCTTACTATTATCAAATGGCTCAATAACAAAAAGCTAATGCTAAACACTTCCAAAACTAAAGTAGTGTTGTTTGGTACCTCCCCTAAATGGCACAAAAACCCTCAGTCACTTGCTTTCCATGATCATCTTGACAACTTCATTGATTAAGTCATCTCCTTCAAATACCATGGTGTGTAGCTTGATCCCACACTGAACTTTCACCTTCACCTAGATCAGACACAAAAGAAAATTAATTTCCTCCTATTTTAGTCCTATAAAATATCTGCCTTTCTCTCCAGAGCAGCCAGGAATGCCATAGGAAAAGCATTCTACTTGCCCATCTTGAATATAGACTTCCACTGGTTGTAGCAACATCCAAGGAGAACTCCTCCACCATCCAAACTATAAGCATCTCTGTATGTTGTTTCATTACCCTCTCCCCTAGATATGAGCATCATTGTATCACACTTAATAAACCCAGTTGGCTAGCTCTTCAAAAAATTGCCAAAATGCTTCTTGGATCCCAACTCTACAAGCTCCTCAAAGAATACTACTGTCATTCCCTTGCCTCTAACCTCTTCAGACAATCTTCAGTTACAATCTAAGAAGTCTTAGCCACTCTCGTCCACTTCTTTAATGTCTCAAAACCAGACTTCATTGCTCTAAACATGCCTTCTCCATCCTAGGCCTCAAACTCTGGGAATTTCTCCCTACTAATCTTAAAGACCTCATATCGTACCCATCAGTTCTTGGTCAGCTTAAAGATCATCTCAAGTCTGAGTCAATTTGCAAATGCTCTCCCTCTGGACACATTATCTGATCCCCTGCTCTGTCCTTCACCAGCCAGGCACATTTATCTTTCTCACATTATTTCCCTACACTAATATGTGCATTTCTTCCACATTGTATATATTATATTATATTATATTATATAATTTCTGTGTGCCTTTACCTTACTTATGTTATCTTCAACATCTTGTGCTGTACCCCTTCACTATTTAACTCTCTTCTTTTTCTTCTTCCCTCCTTATTCTAACCATCACTTCCTATAGTTTCCTGCACTGTGTACGTTATTATTACTGTTAGTGATTCATAGCTATCTTCACACTTTTTGTTTGTATTCATAGTATGTCTTGCTAACTTGCTTGTCTACTGCCAATTATATTTGTCTGGGCTGAAACTGAAATAGGTCCAGTTGGATCAGTGCTCTACCCAGGTTACACTTGAATGAATGAATGAATGAATAAATAAATAGTGTGATGAAAGGGGTAAGTTGATACAGGGAATCTCTAAAATTTTTTCAGCTTCCCTTTTCCAAAAATAATTCTGGACCCCCCCCCCCCCAAAAAAAAAAAAAAACTAAGGGCAGTGCAACCACTCAGAATGACTATTTAAGAAACCTTATTCCCCTTTCCCACACTGGCAGTCCCTTTCCCTTCCAGAAAGTCTGAACCTCCACTTTTCTACATGACAACAGATCGTTTCAGACAAATGGGTTCTGGAGATTATTCATCAAGGTTACAGAGGGCAGTGGAAGGAAATCCCTCCTTTTCCAGAGCTAATTCCTCCTCCACCAGACCAAACTCTTGTATTTCCACCTGTTCTTCATCACAAACCATCCCAAGCAGTGATATAATCAGTTCCTCTTTCCCAGGTTGGGAAATGATTTTATTTAAGGATGTTTTTAGTGCCAGAGAAAGAAAGAAAGTGCTTGGAGACCAGTTCTGGATCTTTCTTTCCTAAACATGTTTGTGACAGTGCCCAAGTTCAAAATTATGTCACTTCACAATCTGTTACCTCTTCTTCCTCAGTCAAGTTTCATAGTAATACTAGATTTAAATGATGTTTATCATCACATCTGTATTCATTCAGACTTCAGACGTTTCTTAAAGTTTTGTGCACTTGAATCACATTATCAGCAAGACTCCAGATAAGAAAGATACAATGTTATCTGAAGTCTGTTTGCTCTCAGTACCAACATTCTTTGTCTTTTCAAATCCCAGTGTTTGTCAAAAGAGAGAGCACATGATGAAGACAGCAAATATCCCTAAATCCAGGTCTCCCCTTTTCCCTGTGTCCTCCAAAGTAGCCCACTGATGCTTTGGACCTTGCTTGTGGAACTGTTTCAGGAGGGATAAAAGTGCAAAGTGTGTGGGACACCAACAACAGACCAAAGCACATAAATATAAAAGAAATGCTTGCCCTGATCAAGGCATGCAACTCTCCAAATCATCTTTGGTCTTCATGACCTTTTTGAGTTGTTACAGACAATACCAAACTCATGTAGTACATCAACAAGTGAGGGGAAATGCAGACATACCCCATTTGAAGACTAGCCACGTTAGTTTTGGATATAGTTTCACAGCACAATCTCATTCTGCAGGCATTCAGCATTCTGTCAGAGCAAAACAGTGTTGCAGACAAGCTGAGCAGGACAAGGGCAGACCCTCATGAATGGAAACTAGAATAGAGATCTTACAGGATTTGATACATCTGTTGGGACTTCCTCAAGTAGACCTACTTGCCTTCTCTCTGAGCAATCAGCTGGCAAGATTCTGCTCCAGGATTCTATGCAAGAAGGCCTGGAATTCAAATGTCTTTTTTGTTCTTTTCCTTGGATAGGAATGTTCCTGCATGCTTTTTCCAACATTGCCACTGATATCCTGGGGTACTTCTGAAGACTCAGAAGGAATTTCCAAAAAATCAGTGTGGTGACTCCCTTCTGGCCCAGGCAACAGTGGGTCTCTCTTCTTTTGGAAATGGCCAGGAGCAATTACTGAAAGATTCCTCACAGAATGGAGCTACTCACTCAAGATCAGGGTGTTTGATACACCCTGACCCCATTCAACTTCAACTGACTGCCTGCATGATAGGGTCTTAATTCCCCTTAGGTACCTGTTCACTGAGGACATGCATAAGATACTAATGGGGGCAAGAAAAACTGCTACTAGGAAATTATATATTAGTAAATGGGAAAGGCTTTCTAGTTGGTGCCAAAAATATAACTAGCATCCACCCAGGGCTAGTTGCTCTCTGGTTTTACAATATTTTCATGAGTTAATCTCCTACTGCCCTTTTTCTACTCCATCAAGGTTAATTTATCAGTCATTTCAGCATGTCTGCCCATTGATTCTTCTCTTTCGATGCATTCACATGTCAAAATGTTTCTGAAAGGAGTTTTTCATAAGAGGCCTCCAAGAAAACTGATGGCCCTTCTTTGGGATCTTAATTTTGTATTAGAGAAGCTAACACTTGCTCCATTTGAACCAATTAATCTGGCTGACTTGAGGTTCTTAATATGGAAAACATTTTACTGATTGTTCTGACCTCTGAATGAAGAGTATTTGAGTTGCAAGTTCTTATGATGAGTCATTCCTACCTCATTTTCCACAGAGACAGGGTTTCTTTGAAAATTAAGCCTTTTATGTCTAAAGTGGTATCTGAGTTTACTTTCAGCCAAACTAACCATCTGCCCATTTTTTTCCTGAACCTAAAAATGAAAACAATGAGTAAAAAGATCACACAGAAAAAACAATCAGTAAAAACCAAAAGAAAAATTTAGCAAGGCTAGACTTTCCACTGTGTGATTCCTTAAACCTCTTGTACTAGCTGTGCAGGGTTTGGCCTTATTGACCTGAATTTGTCCATTAATAAACTTAAAAGAAAAAAGCCATGGACATTCAAAAATTGCCATATAACTGAAACACCTGATGTCCTTAAAGGGTAATTTGCATTTATCCCATGTTGCCTGTAGTACAAGAGGTTTAAGGAATCACACAGTGGAAAGTCTAGCCTTGCTAGATTTTTCTTTGGTTTTTACTGAACCTAAAAATGAGGAGAAATTATACTGCATACCTTTTATATCCACAGACAACACGGGTACTATCTTGACAGAGCTAAATAGTTAAAAATCTTCAGATCAATTTTTTATTTTTTGTGAAATTAAAAGAAGGGACAACCTGTGTCAAAACAGATTATTTCCAAATGGTTGTCTAATGCACTTACCTTTTGTTATACTCACCACAACTAAACTCTTCCAGGCAGGGCCAAGGCCCACTCTGCCAGGGGCATTGCCTTCGTCTATGGCTTTTTGGAAAGGGTTGGATTCTAGAAGTATTCTAGAAGCAGAAACTTGGTCCTTTGTACAGACTTTTACAATTCACTATAAGCTTGATCCTCTGTACATACTTTTACAAAACGCTGTAAGCTTGATTCCTTCTCTAGGTCTAGATCAGGGTTTGTTAGTACCGTTCACCAGGGGCTCCTGGACCCTTCTATTTCCACCTCCTAAATGTAGTAAGCTTCAGTAATCAACCCATATATCTAAGGCTACTGCAGCAGTGATCAGTATGATGAACAAAGCACAGCTGTGAAGTAAATTTACCATAACTGCAGATGTTTGAATAATCACTGTTGCAGTAGCCACTTCCTCCATCACCCCTGTATTTGGGGTGTTATTTATGCCAGGGTGTGGACATTTGCTTTTTTTTTTGTTCCTAGCATTGTCCTTTCAATGTTCAGCTTCCCTCTCTCTGTTGGTATGAAGGTTCTGAAGGACTTTCTACCCAAACCTGTCTTTTTATTCAGCTCTACTCATGCTGACTTATGGTTTGGGTATGTAGAAAATTCCCCGAAGCTTTGGAAGCTGGTAGGCTGTTATATCCTCTGCAGGATATATCCCACATAGCTAAGGCTACTGCAGCAGTCATCATTCGAACATCTGCTGTTATGGTAAGTTTGCTTACACAACTGTACTTCTAGTGCTCAATGGGTAGTTGTAATATGTTGAGTTTGGAAAATGTGTAGTGTTTCTTTAAATGCATGGGAGGTGAGTTGTGTATAGGAAATTCTTATAGATCATTAGTCAGAAATTCTCTGTGTTGGTTAGGTGATGGGACACTAATTGCCTGCCAGTGATGTGTAATAAAGATGTTACCTGCAAGCAGCAAGGTCTGAGCTAATTTGTGTTTTATATTTAGGTGAGTTACCTTCTCTAAAGAGCTGGAATCAAAGCCTGGGTAAGGCCTACAGCCTAGATATGGTAAAGAGCATCATAAGGCACATTTTTTAATCTGAAAACCAAGGTGGTAGTTATTTTGGTTTACCTCGTAGAATATTGAATAAACTTGTGTTTCGTCACCAACTGGTGTCTTCCAGATTCCTGTGACTTATAAAATATATGTAGATCACATTCATTAGGTCAATTGCAGAGATTTCCAAAGCAGTGTCCCAAATTCCCATTTGGTCAGATCGCTGGTAATCAAAACATGTGCAAAGAGATTATTAAGTGATGTTAAGGAATTTACCCTTTCCATAACACTGTATGATTACACAGTTAATATAATTTTGAAATGCATGGGTGTTCGGATGTGAGTGATTTGCCTCCCTTGCAAAATCACTGTTGTAGTGTGTATTTCTAAGCAGTGATTGTCATTGTTTGCAGTTAGTGAAATTAGCATGTTTTAATTATTGTGTGATCTCAGTGTTTGCATATTTAGAAATGCAAGTGTGTGGGGGACACCTCCTCCATATAGGGGGTACATGGGGGGCTTGCCCCTTGCAAAAACATTATCACTGTCTTTTGTAGTATTTCAACTAAATGGCAGGAGGAAAGAAGCAAAGCCCAATGAAATAATGGTGGGGTTCAAGGACCCCAGTGCTGCCAGTTATGCCAAAAGCAGCAAACCAATACTATTTAGTGGGTAAGGCCAGAGAACTCTACTTACTCCTCTAAATGGTCTCTAGTTAAGTACAGGGGACCAACCAAAGAGCAAGTGCCTGCACCTCCCAGAAGGAGGAAGGGTGTTTTGTGAGCCCGGTGACCTGCAAAGGAAAAAAAGTTAAATTTACAATTTAATCTGAATAAGTAACATGAGAGATACTGCTATCTGCAGCAAATGCATATTTTCAGGCTAAAGAGATGATTCAACAAAAAGTAAACTGCAGTAAATAAAAGTTGTAAATGAACAAAGATATAACTTACTAATAAAAATAAAGGAGTCCTTTTATCAAGATGTAGTCTAAAATAAAAGTAGTTTTACAAACAAATATGTACTCTGAATGTTTGAAGTGAAAACAAAACTGTGCTGGAACCAGCACCATGTATGGAAAGATACCCTCCCAAATGATCTGGTGAGACCCCAGCAGGATACTTACCCTCCATGTCACTGGCTATCACTTCCTGGGACACATTCCCCTCAACTGATGAGTCATATAGTGAAGCCTTTGGTTCCAAATGGAATTAGTCAATGCGAATTCTAAACCCTCCTGTCTAAAACTTGGTGTTATCTTCAGAGATTCAGTTTCTTCATCTTTAACAGATTTTTAATGCTAACTTGTTTTCTTGACACACAAAGGAGTTGATATAATGGCTAAGGCTTTTACTTCACAGACACAAGACACATGGTTTGATTCTTACCTTTGAAAAGGAAATTGGCTAGGATTAAAAATAGCCCACAATAACAGCTAGCCTAGTATTTACTTATGAACCTAAGCATTCCCCTTTTCATTGCATGACACCTGACCTCCCATACTAAGCAGACTCCCACAATCTAGTTCTCCAGGTGAATTTCCTTCACTCTTACTGTCTTTTCATTTCAGCTCAACTCACTTGAGCGCTGTCTGGATACCAGAAGGTTCAGCTGTCCTCCTATGTATATACATTTTCTATATCATTGTAATTAAAGTCGCTACACTGTAGCTGCCAATAATCATTACACATGTATTATAATAGTCTGTTATATTCTTCTTTATCTACATTTATTTATCTTTGGTTAAGAAAACTGGAGCATTCTGAAGTTCTCATGTAAATATCTGGATATTAAACAAAATACTTGTTTCATTAGTCTATATATCAGTGTTTACAATACCAACCTGGACATGAAAATGGTCCATTGAGATCAGAACCTTACCCCAGTAAGAAAATTATACTAGATAGATAGATACGACGATGTGGTTTGTTTCCATTTATATAAATGTATGATTGCTTATGTCATAAATGATGATTTAATAAAGATGTTTCTTGTTTAAAAAAGGAGCAAGAATTGAATAATTTATGTAATGTTGCTTAGGTTATATGATATATAGCAATATATGTGAAGTCTAATGTTTGTTAATGTTCATTTGTTAATACAATTTAATTACTTTTGAATAAATTGAATAAATGTAAATTTGCCTCTGTCACAAGTGATAATTCATACAAAGGTGTTTAAAAAATGATACACACACATATATATATATATATATATATATATATATATATATATGTGGTTTACTATCAAAATTTTGAAAATGTTTTTGCGAGTAATTACTTACTCGAAAAACTTTGTTGAAATTTACAATAGCTCCAATCAAAATAACAAACCAAAAAAATGTCAACAATTTGAAACTGAATTGTTGACATTTTTTGAACTTATCTCGACATCCGGCACCATTTAATACATGTTTTGCAGCCTCACACTCCCTGTTACTTATATATACAAACTCTGAGATCGCACTAGAGTGAAGGAAAGGGTATATTTCCCAATCCCTACTATAGTGCGATCTCCGTTCAGAATAACAAATCCACAACAGTGAATGCACACTAGCATTCGCTCTTGTGGAATCGTCATTTTTCGAATTAAAATTCCACACCTCAGAAAAATTGCCTTTCAACTTTTCTAGTTGCATAACTGACATGCAACATTTTGCTTGTACACCTATATAAATATGTGTGTGTGTGCGTGTGTGTGTGTGTGTGTGTGTGTGTGTGTGTGTGTGTGTGTGTGTGTGTGTGTGTGTGTGTGTGTGTGTATATGTATATATATATATATATATATATATATATATATATATATATATATATATATATATACATACATACATACATACATATACATACATATATATGGTAACATAACATGATGTTTCCACCTGTACAGAGCCTAAGAAGGTAGGAAATAGGCATGAAGTTAATATTTTAAAGAAAGACAGGGATAGAGAATGTGATATGATATCTGGTGGAGAAATAATACGTTCATAAGGGAAACAGGATGTAAGTTGAAGAATAGAGTCTGGTTCCTTTAATAAAAATTACCTGCAAACAAAGTAATTATTTTTAGAGGTGTACTTGCTCCTTTTTTAAGGCCAGGCTGAAAGCAATAAGGCAGATGTTACTGGAACAAGGATCCAGAGTACTTTACAGCATACCTGTGTGAAGGAGAGATGACCTAAAGTCTGAACATTCAGTTCTGAGATGGGAATCTACAAGGAAAGACTGTGATACTGGTGAAAGTCGCAGCAAAAGGCTTTCTCTTATTGCTTGTCCATATAACTAGCAACAATAAGAAAATCAAGACCATTAGTTCAGACCCAAAAGTATTTCATTTTCTAGTGCCTCGGTACAAAACCTTCCAGGAGTTACAAAATTCAGATAAAAATGTGCTACCTTTTATACAAAAACACAAACTCAATCAGTCAATAATACAATCAAACAATTAAATAAAATACTTCCAATTAACCTCTCCATTCAGTCCCATAGGGACTAAAGTATTATATTTAAAAATAAAGACAGACTCTTTGTATAACAGTTTTTCTTTCAAAAGAATTTCATCATCATTTTCAACAACTACTTGCTCTAAAATACAACCTTGAAGTGTAGAAAAATCACTGTCATGTACATATCTGAAATGACATGCCAAAATCTTGTCTTTCTTTTGAATTTTTTATGTCCATGGTATGTTCCATTAACATCACTTTAAAAGCTTCTTTTTGTTTCACCAATATAAAAGAAACCACGTGGGCATCTTAAGGCATAAACAATCCCTTTGTTGTTACATGTAAAATGTCCCCTTGGTGCATATTTGATTTTATTCATATATTCAAAGAAACATATTATATATTTGCAAATAGAACAACTGTTGCATTTATAAGTGCCCATAGATGTTGGACAAACACTTGTTACTTTTTGTAAGACCAACTTTCCATGAATAAGCATGTCCTTTAAACTTCTTCCCCGTTTGTATGACATCATAAGATACTTAGTCAAAAGTTTACTCAAATCCCCATCCTTGTGGAGAAAATTCCAATAATATCTTACAATACTACTAACTTCTTCACTTTGAATGTTATATGTGCTAACAAAATACATTTGTTCATTCTTGTTTTCACCATTCTCTCTACCCACAACCTATCACTAACATTGTATCGAGATGCTAGAGAATAAAATACTTTTGGGTCTGAACCAGTGGTCTTGATTTTTCCTTATTGCTTATCTGGTAATAAAAGACCATTTGGGACTGTCAGCACTCATCTGTTTTTTTAAAACACGCAATATTTATTATCTCATAACCATACACCATGTTACATACCGGTGCAGTGACATTGCTAGGAGCATGTCTAATTGATGCACTGGTTTATGTTAACCATCTTTAAGAACTTCTTATTTATACATTTGAATTCTCACAACTTTTCTGACACCTAGTGTTTACCATACTTCAACATGCATTAGAAAATAGTTAGCAATGAGTCAAGGTTATTTTATCTGTCACTAAATTTTGTAAATCCATATTTTAATTATCACACCTTGCCCACCTATAAACAACTATCCTAACTTTTTATAGTATTTGAAGTAACCAGGCTATAGTATTGTATAAGCAGTTTACACAATTCATATAAAGTCAGTAGAAATCTTATAATCTGAATATCACATAGCTCGGTTAAACATCTTCTCAAAAGTTAGCTCCATGTATTTGTTTCTACGAGTTTAGAACAGTTTACTGAAATCAGTAGTTCTTTTTTAAATTGTCCCAAATAGATCACTTGAGGATCTATTTATCTGCCTTTTTCAGTTCAATCTCCAATATGATCTCATTATTTTTTTAACTTTCATTATATTTGGCTTCTCTTTCATTTTCCCCTCCCTGGTTATAGCTTTTTTGCCAGTATAGCAGTCAGTGACAATAAGGTTTTACCATGGCTATTCTTCATGGTCTTTGTCAAATTTAACCAAAATAATCTTTGTTAAGAACTACTTTATTACTGGCTGTCGTTGAGAGCATGGTGATTAACTCTACATTATATTGTTGGACTTTTAGGTAATCTCAAAATGTATGTTCCCATGTGACTCTCTCCCCTTTGTCATACCAACAAATAAACCTTCTAGCCTGTAGGAATATCTTTTCTTGTTTCTCTTGTATATAAGAATACCTGTTAAGATATTTCCAGAAAATATGATGCATTATTTTAATTTAGTAGCATATCTAAGAGACAAGCACATCTCTGTCCAATCTTTATCACCCAAAGGTCTTTCCAATCTATCTTTTCATCATTTTTGTAATTTCCTAGTGCAGTGACCCCCAGTTCCAGAATTATCTTATATCTTCTACTAATGACTCTCCCTTCTTTGTTGCAAAACTTGATCTTGCTTGTATTATAAAGTCCACTACACTTGATGTATCCATATTTGGAGGCACAGTCCTTAAGATGTCTCCAAGTTGTAGAATTAATCCCCAATAGTTCAATTGTTCATTTCCTTGTAAGCTGAATGTTAGTTTATCCTCTTCCCATGTTTTCACTACATCTCCCTGCAACAACATTCCACAGTATTTTGATTCTTTATCTTTGCTTCTCCAAATATCTGATGCTCTTTCTCTTCCCCTTACTATATGTGTGTGCCCCACATACCCTACTGAAGCTGCTCGCTTTTCCCATGGTTTAATTTGCTTATGCACTACAATCTGCCTAAAATATTTCTTGATATCATTTTGTGAGTAGCGTTATTCATTACGATTTTTCACTATCTCTGACTTCCCTCACTTTTTTAGGCTTCTCTCTTTTTCTTTTATTTAGTACCATTAATTTCCATTTAAGATTATAATTTTGTGCTTGCATTACTTTTATTAACCTAAGTTGCATAGCTGTAAAGTAAGCTTTTAAAGCTTGGAGCCCCCAAAAGAATCAAAATATTGAGAACAAATAATTAGAGAGGGAAAGGAGTAGAATGGGAAGACGCCAAGACTTTATTTGGACTACAGGCTAGAGATTCCCTTCCCTATCAAGGACTGATATCAGAGTATAGGCAAAGAGAAAGAAATAGGGGGATCCTAAGCAAAAAATTGGTAGAATGTAGAACAGAAGCTGCTGTTAAAAGGGAATAATTTAGAACATATAAAATATTACATAATAGCTGTAAGAATCAATCAGAAGACATCAGAAAAGATTGGGAAGAGAGAATGGCTAAGCAATTCACAAAGAAACAATGGTGGGATATAAGTATATTTCCTAAATATGTAACAAAGTCTAGAAGATTTTAGGATCTTTGCTTGGAAGTGTTTATAGTAGGTATTTTTATACCCAAAGTAGACTCCAAAGAATTTTTCCTCAGGTAGATAGCAAATGTTGGAGGTGTGATGGGGAAGAAACAGGTAAGTGGGAACATATTTTCTGGGACTGTAATGAGTTGCCAGACTTTAAAAATTCCCTGCAGACTACTCTATCAGAAATATTGGGTGAGCAAATTGGTATGACTAAGGAAATTATTTTCTGAGCTGTGATGCAGAATTGGAATTGCCTAGACATAGGGAAATCAAAATCTAAACCAACTGTACTATAAGTAGTGAATATAGTAACATAGATAAAACAACTGGAAACTGGATGTTTAGAAAAGGGTAGGAGCAAATTACATAGAAAAAATGGAAATTATGGGAATACATGCAGAGGAGGAATGAGGTTTAAAAGGAGACAGGATTTGAATGAGCTATGTAATATTTGACTTACAGTGACTGGATAGATTATAAGATGTATAATGTTTGCAACTAAAATGATGTCAATATGGTTTGTTTTTCTTTACTCTTTCATTTTTGCCTAAGTCATAATTGATAATTTAATAAAGATGTTTCTTGTTTAAAAACAAAAGCTGGGAGCCCCAGTCCCCCTTCCTCCTCAGGTAATATAATTTCTCCCATTGTATCATTTCTTATTTGCCCTTTCAAAAGAACTATTTCAGTTCTTTATTAATTTTTGTCATATTAATTTATCAGATTGATAATAGTAAGCTTGTCCCATATACAATATCAGTGGCACTAGAACAATTTTAATTGTCTGTAGCTTGTTGAAATTGTCAATAAGTTGCATTTTCCATTTTCCATTTTTTAGCAGCTTGTTGAACATGTTATTTTAGGCAGACACCCAAGTCCATCATTCATTCATTCATTCATAACCCCAGAATTAAGGCTAAATTTGAATCAGGTAATTTGATGTTGTATCATGTAAATCTATTGCATTTGTTTTCATCACATTTATTTTTTAACCTACCAGTTTGCTTTAAACATTTATTTTTTTCAAACATTTTTCCAATATCTGTTTTGGGGTTTGTTATATATAGCTACATTATGCGCAAACAGAACTATTTTTCAGTGTGGCTTGTGATGATGTGAGGTATTGCTAGCTATGCCAGGAGAAGTGGGGGAGGGGGCAGTGGATGTGTAACATATACCAGCATAGATAGCTGGAGTTCTTTAAAGAATTATATGTCATTTGTATATCAAACTGATTTGTACAGGTGCTTGTGTTGAAAATGTATTTGTAAAGCTACTCATGTTAAAAATGTACCAACAGTAGGGTCCTGCTGGAGAGAAAAGAAATACACCTGCATGTCAGACTGTATTGTAACTATTGAAATGAATATATTGTAACAAAGAATACTGGAAGAGAACAGGTTAATCTCAGTCCAGCTAACTTTGAAAAATAGTTTGAAATTAAACTGCCTGCATTAGGTCATAAAGAGTGTATCTTACAGTTCTGATTACAGCCAGAGATAAAATGCTTGTGAAAACCAGGACTTGGAATCTTACTGTATTGTCCTTAGGGGTGAACTAATTGCTAAACTGGAAGGGTGAAAGTTTTTGAAATGGTTTTAAAGCTTCAAGATGCTATAAATCATCTTAGCAAAGCTTTATGCATATGTATTATGATGCATATGTGCTAGATTCTGGTTTAGTTTCTTGTAAAGGGGATAGGGTGGGAACCAGAAGTCAGATGACCAGATGTATGTGATGTCATTCTGTAATCCAGCACTAAAATGATGTTTTAATACTAGATGAGACAGAAGTCTCAGGGCAGTCTGCTTGTGAAACCTGACAAAAAGGAAGACCAATCACTCACTTCATCTTGCCTTGCTCTAGTAAGTGAACTAGGGGACAGTGACTCTTTAGAACAGTCAGGAAAATATAGTCAGATTAGTTATGTATTGTTTTCTCTACCTTTGTGAACATTTCAATCTGTGTTATTTTTAATATTTTCTGTGATTAAAACTCTGATGTTTATTGTAATTAGATATTTAGTATTTTTGTGTTCTTTTATTATTTATTTTAAATATATTTAACTTTTCATTGTGGCTGGTCTTTTACAGAATATTTTAACCTTTGAAAGTGCTTATATTAATTTGGTGACACTGTGGCCACTCCTGAAAGCCTTGCTGCACTGGCCAAACACTACCATTTGTGTTAGTATTAATTTTACTCAGTATAATTGGGTACCCTTGTGAGAGCCTTAGAGTAGCTGGCTTTGGAGTGTTCTGGTGGCAGTATCTACCTTATAGTCTGGGCAGAGGGGGCATAGCTGGTACATCGATGCCAGCCTTTCCCAGGTGTGTGTGTGTGTGTGTGTGTGTGTGTGTGTGTGTGTGTGTGTGTGTGTGTGTGTGTGTGTGTGTGAAAATCAAATTGCAAAGAGGGTGTGTGTGTCAGCTACTTGGAGCAGGGAAACAGAGCATTGGTTTCACAGAGAGGGTGGTGAATGACGTGGCTTGGAACAATTGGCTGAGGACTCAACTCTACAGCTATGGTCAGTTTGGAGTGAGGTCCTATTTGGGGCCTGGTGAGAGAGAGAGGAAACCCAGCCCCAGGATAGGAGTGTGTTCCCTGTGTCTTCTTAAGGGAAATTGTGCTTAATGCAGAGAGCTGCATCTGGAAATACTGTGTGTATCTATTTTTGTTCCAGGTGAATGTCCCTCACCGGTGTCAGGGATGAGGATTGAGGCTCCTGGCTTACTGGCCCAGAGGAGGGATGTCACATGGCTCTCCAGCCATATTCCTGCATGTCTGAACTCCATACATCCCTTGGCAGAGGTTCTAGAGAAAGAGCAAGTATCACTGGTGAGAGCAGACATCCCAGCCTTGTCTCCGTACAATTTTCAGGAGTGCAGACAGTTGCCTTCCTATATTTGATAACAGCCTCTGACCCCCTCTATGTTTTAATTGTTATACAATCTTCAATGAAGGCATATCCCCTTAAGGTTTCTTTCAGAAATCCCCATTCACCATATCAAAGGTCTTTTCTGCATCTAGACCTATTAACATTAATGTTTTTTTTTTGTATGGTATTCTTGTGGATCATTACTGCTCTGTTTATATTAGCAAATATCTGTCTGGTACTATTATTCTGCTAAATATTTTTGCTACTCTCTTAGCCAGTATGCTCATAAAAATGTTGTTGTAATTTAAAATTGACATAGGTCTGTATGACCCAAGGTCCATCAAATCTTTTCACTGTTTTGGTATTAACCACAAGCATTTCCCTTTGGTATGACAGGTATATCTCCTTGAAGAATGTCATTGAACAACTTTTTTTTTACTATCTCATCCTTCTTCATTTTCCGTATCTGTATCAGGATGCCATCTATGTCTAGCATTACTCCTGTGTTTTGATCTCAAATGGCTTTATCTTTTTCATCTTGTTTTATTCTTGCTATCAAGATCTCTTTTTTTAAACACCTTTATCAAATTATCATGTGACATAGGCAAACTTACATTTATGTAAAAATTATCAGACCATATTAACAAGTTCACAATTACAAGCCTTATAATTCACATTGATTGTTATATATTATATAATCTAAACATTACATAAATTATTTATTTACTGCCTTCTCTTAAACTTCATTCCTACTCCAAAACATTTTTCTGCATATATTGTTCCTACATTTGCCATCTTTAATGTAATCTACTCCTACCCTTTTCTAAAAATCCCATTTCCAAGTTATTTTCTCTCTTGCAAAATTCACTACTTCAGGTATAGCTAGTTTAGATTTTGATTTCTATGTTCTAGTAATTGATTTTTTGCAGCCACCTGAAGCAAACTTAACAAGGCTTTACTATGTCTAGGTAATTCAGATCCTGTATCCCAGCTCAAAAATAATTTCCTTAAGTTACACTCATTTGCTCACCTACTTTTTCTGATAGAGTGTTCTGTAAGGAATTGTTAAAATCTGCCAACTTATTACACTCCCAAAACAGTTTCCAGTTACCTCTTTCTTTCCCATCACACCTCCAGCATCTTCCATTTACCTGAGGATACATTTTTTGGAGTCTGCTTGGGGTATAAAAGTACCTATGCAAACATTTCCAGGCAAAAATCCTAAATCTTTTAGATTTTGTTGCATATTTGGGAGCTATACATATGTCCTCCCAGTGTTTCTTTATGAATTGCATATCTAATCTCTCTTTTCAATCTTTTCCTGACCTCTTCTGATTGATTCATTTAGTTATTATGCGATATTATGTATGACATACTAATTATACCTTTTTAACAGCAGCTTCTGTTCTGGATTCAATTAAAAATCCAACCAGTGCAGATCTTTCATTTCCCTATCCATTCTCTTTGTCTATAATCTGATATCAATCCCTGATAAAAAAGCCAATCATTAGCCTGCAATCCAATTGTCTTCTTGACCTCTTCCTATTATATTACCTTTCCTTCTCTAATTATTTGTTCCCATTATCTTGGTTCCTTTTCTATCATCCTCCAGTTAATTTCAGACCCCTCTTATCTATTTTTTGTACCCCTAATTGCAGTCATGCCTATTGCCAGAATCTCCTTTCTCCATTCCCTTGTTGGCTTGTTTCTTAGTGTACTTTCTGATATTTTAGGAATATAATATTCTGCATGACTGTCATTGTTCTACTTAAGGATTTGCTTCCAAAATCCTGTTCTTTCCTTGTTTTTGAATTACCACCTTCCCCACTTCATCATCATTCCTTTCTTCTTTGAACTGTAGCTTTTTGATTGTGTTATGTGCAAGAGCCTTAACTGTGTAACTGTAAAGTATCCCTTCATATAAGGTAATCCTAAAATTTCTTGTATTGGAAGAATCAACTTATCCCACTTGACTCTTGCCTTCTTCCTCTCCGAAATAAAATCTTCACCTCTTTACTAATTATTATTAACAACTTCTTCTCTGGTTGATAAAAATATGTCTGACCTGTGTATAAAGCAAAAGGGACTAAAAACATTTTAGTGCTTGTATCTTGCTGTTTATATCTATAAACAACAGCTTCTCGTTTCTTGGTTTTTGTATTATCTTTTGTTTAGTCTCTAACACAGGTCCACTTTTAAATTTCAAAATACCAAAATCTCGAGTTTTGAGATACCGAACTCAAAACATTGAGATTTTGGTATCTCAAAAGTTAAAAGTGAACAAATTAAAAAAAAACACAGCTAAAATAATGTTTTTGCAGGGGGGCAAGCCCCTCTGCACCCCCCACTTACTTAAATATACCAACTCCGAGATCGTGCTACAGTGAAGAGAACGGTAATGCTCCTGTTCCACTTACTGTTCTCTTCACTGTAGCAGGATCTCAGAATTGGTATATTAAAGTAGGGTGGTATGGGGGCACAGCCCCCCATGTCGAGGGTGCAGGGGTGCTTGCCCCTCTGCAAAAACATTATTTTACTTGGTTTTTTTTTTTGGTTCACCTTTGAATTTTGAGATACCAAAATTTCGATGTTTTAAGTTCGGTATCTCAAAACTTAAGATTTTGGTATTTCGAAATTTAAAAGTGGACCCCTCTAACACACATCCTTAGCTGCTATAACTTAATCCTTTTCAATCCATACTCCTTAATACTTTATTTTATCATGTTCCCAGAAATATGGGTATTGCTAAACCAATTCATGTGTGGGTACATCATTTATAGTTATAGCTATAGCCTTTACTTTATCTTCAATAATATTATATCCCAAAAAAACAGAATTGTCTCAGAATATTCCGCAACATTGAGCTATCCTTTCCTGGTTCCATCAGGTACAAAACAATATCATCTGCAAATAAAACCAACTTTTCTTGATTACCATACCAATTATGATCTTGAATTTCTAAATCCCTTGTTTTCTTTGCTAACGGTTCTAAATATAATGCAAATAAAGAGAAAGAGGACATCCATACCTTGTTCCTCTGCTCAGTCACAACTTATCAGGGAGGAACCCTTCTACTTTGAGTTTTGCTTCTGATCCCTCATATATACTTCTAATTAATATTATTATTCTATCAGGAAATGCAAATGCTTCCATTGCCCTACTCATAAAATCCCAGCTTACTCTGTTAAATGCTTTTTTTGCATCAAAACCCACCAATAGCAGCAGTCTTTTCTTGCATTATGCTTCCCTCTGGATTATCATTGGTCTGTTAATGATGTCAAATATTTGCCCTCTCTCAACAAAACCACATTGGTCCATCTCTATCAATTTGGCATCACCTTTTCCATTATTTTAGCCATTATAGGCATAAACACTGTGTAATTTTGGTTGAAAATTGAAATGGGCCTATATGAAGCTGGATCAAATGAGTTTTTAACATCTTTAGGTATTACAGCCACCACAGCTTTTTTTCCAGGATGTTGGTACCTCCTTTCTTTTAATATACCATTAAACAAAACCTCCTAGATCTTTATCACTTTCTTCCCTCTTGGCTTCCAAACTTCCATTAAAAAATCACCTATTCCTGGAGAGTTTCCTAAAGATTGGTTATACATTACCATTTTATCTCATCTCCTCCTATCTTAACTGTTTGTTGTTGGACTTCATCTACCTCTAACCTTGGCATATTTAAGACTTCCATAAATATTTCCATTTGTGTTATGTCTTGATTTCCACACTTCTCTGCTTTATACAAATTTTCATAACAATTCCAAAATATCTCTAATACCTCTACAGGATCTCTGGTTATTTTCCTTGTTATGGGTTCTCTACGTTTGGCAACAACCCTTTCTACTTTATGTTGCCAAAGTCATTGCGCCAGAAGTTTTTGTACTCTGGAGTTATTATAAAAAAAAAAAACAGTTGCTTAATAGCAATCTTTCTAAACTCATGTATATTATCCAGGTACTCCCTTATTTTCTGTTTAGCACTCTGCAATTCTGCCTCTTCTTGTTCTGTGAGATTCTCCTCATTTTGTAATACTTTAACCTTTGTAAGCCCCCCTAAATAATTCTTATTACTTTTTAACTGGATTTCTTTTTCTTTTATTTCTACTCTATTTTTAAACTCCACATTCATTTTATCCCACTCACTAGCTGTAACATCTGGAGTACCTTCTATCTTCTGTAATAACTCCTCGATAATTTCCAATGCCCTTTTCTTAAATTCCTCAGTGTGGAATTGCCAGTGGCTCATCTTTAGTTTATTACCCTGCATTTTTATCTAAGAAATTATTGGCGTATGATCTGAAATAGTTATTGGATGTGTAGCAAAGTTCTCAATTAAATGCACATGTTTCTTTGAAGTATAATTTTTGTCAAGTCTATCCCACTTATTGTGTCTTGGGGAATAATATGTAAATTCTCTTTGAGTTCCTATTATTGAATTCATATCTTTCATAGCAAATATTTTCATAAATTTCTTTATAAATCTACCCTCATTTGTTATATTTTCCCTTCCAGGCCCCCCAGATACAGCCATTAAGGTCTTCTTATCTATCTTGTTTTGGCAACTTCAAGTTTTCCAAATAGGGTCTCATGTAGTCAATGTTTGCCACTACTGCTGGTAATGTGTCTATAATATACTATAGTATCTTAACATTGTTTTCATTATTTCCATCAGATCTCTTTCCAGTGTTCCATTTTCCTGATTTTTTTTTTGTCTTCGTTATCATTCTTTCTACAGTCTATTCTATTAATATTTGTGTTAGTAACTTATTTGTTTTGGAGTAATATTCAAAGGACTTGTGCTTCCAAGCTTTTGTCCTGTAATTGTTTATATTTTCTATATAGCCTTTATTGATTGCTTTGCCTTATTAAGTTATTAGACTCAACTAGTTTGCCTTTATACATTTTACTTGCAAAAGTTTTACCCTAGGTAATGCCTCTAAATTCTTCCTCTTCCTCTGGCTTAGATTCTAAACATCTCTTGCCTTCCGGGTAGCCGAAACCCAAATATTTATTTTACAGGTATCCCACTTCTGTGCTCACTGTACTCCTAAGAATAATTTCTTATAATGCTTCCTGTAGCTTTTGATTAATCCATTTTGCAAAGAAGGTGTTTCCTAAAAGATGGGTTGGAAAATGTCAGTGACTTTTCTTCTTAAAACTGTCCCTTCATAGCACAGATATTTGCAATGGTACATGGTCTGAAATTACTTAGGTTCATAGGTTTATAGGTTCATATTAGGCTAACTGTCCTTGTGGGCCATTTTAAGCCTAGCTAATTACCCCATGTGGGAAGCAAACCCTGTACCTTGTGTATGTAAGGTAAACACCTTAGCCATTTATGCCAACCTCCCACCAAAAATTCACCCTTGCCAACTCTCAAACCCAGGACCCTGGTATTAGGTAACCTTCTGTATTGTGTCTACATGTTCTTTAGAACCATAATATCTGTCTATTCTTGACAAATTGTATTTCTTAGCAAAAGTGTGAAGTTCTCCATAATTCCTATTTTATCTATAACATCAGTCAGTCCAAATGCATTCATAGATTTTCCTAGGTATCTCCCTTTTATAGAAATTCTCACCACTTTTGGGCCCCAATACATCTTTTTACAAATTACATTTCAGTCTCTTACCACTATTAATATTCCTTAGATAAAAGTTGTAGTATTATCCATTATTTGCCTTATGTCAAGCATTTTGGATTTAAGGTGGGAATACACACAATAGCACATATAAGCAGTTTACCTAGCCAAAGATCTCATATCATAATATGTCTTCTTAGATTGTCTATTTTCTCTTCTTCTGTCTTGATTCCTATTCCTTTGTTTCTATATAAGCAACATTAACCTGTTTCTTTCTTTTCCCTTCCAAACTAGCTTAAAATCCCACCATCCTTGTCCTTTTATGAGACTGTCATGATCCATCTTATTTGTGTCTCCTGGAATATTTTTTTAAGAATATATGCTATTTAAGAATACATGCTAATAAATTGTCTATTTATCTGCTGCCTGTCAGTTCATTCACATTCCAAGATAATATTTCAAAGTTACTAAAATGCATTTCTAATTGTATGCAGAATGTTCTTCACTTTAATCTCTTTTGGAGGTTAGTATAGTGGTTAAGGTGTTTACCTCACAGACACAAGGTACAGGGTTTGGCTCTCACCTTTGGGAGGAAATTGGCTAAGCTTAAAATGACCCACAAGGACAGCTAGCTTAGTACTTGCCTATAAACCTAAACTTAATCTTTCCTGATTGTATGTGTCTTTTCTTCTGTGTTTCCCTTTTCAAATTCAACTGTCTGTCCAACTTCATCAATAGACCTGATTGGTTACTTTTCTTAAAACTAAATCATAAACCTTCACTTTTCCCACCTCATTCATAAAAAATCTTTAACTATGTACAAAATTCAATGTAATGTGTATTTTATTACATCTGAGCTCTTGCATACCCTCAACAGCTATTAGATTTTGAATAATCTCTTTGATCCTTCTTTTGATTCTGATCTCTTATACTATGTTGCCAGGCTAATCTAGGTTTTAGGCTTCCTTTTTTAATGAGATGAATAATTGTCTCTCTCCCAAGGTCAAAATGGCAAATGGCTTCAGCTCTCGCCTCCAGTTCTTTTATTTCCATTAAAACATTCAATAATTCAGTTATGTTGGTTTAGATTTTGATTTCCATTTTCCAGTAATTGTCTTTCTGGCAGACAACAGCATTAAACTTAGAAGGGTCTTACTGTATCTCAACTCAAAAGAATAATTTCCATAGTTATAATAATTTCCTCCTCCAACATTTCTGACACTGTAAGGATTTTTAAAGTCTGCCAACTTATTGTATTCCCAAAAAATATATTCGTAAGTATCCCTGTTTTTCCCATCACACCTTCAGCATTGGTTGTCTATCTGTGGAAAATTTCTCAGATATCTACTTGGGGTATACAAATACTTGTGCAGACACTTCCATGGAAAAATCCTAAACTTGTTAGATTTTGTTATGTACTTGGGAGCCATGCAAATATCCCCCATTGTTCCTTTGCATATTGCCTTTTCATTCTTATTTCACAGTTTTCTCAAACTTTTTCGGACTCATACTTATAGTTATCATGCATTATTTTATATGCCCTACTCATTATCCTTTTCTAACTGTAGCTTCTCTTCTAGACTCAAGTAAACACTCAAGCAGACATGTTTTATTTAAAACTCTCCAGTCCCTTTCTTTTGTCCTGTACTCTGTTATTAATTCCTGGTAGGGAGGGCAGTCTCCGACCTACAGTCCAAACTTCTGCTTGGCCTCATCTCACTCCATGACTTTTCCCTCCCTTGTTATTTGCTTCTGGTACCTTGGTTCCATTGCTAATTTTCTCTAATAATTTCCACCTCTCCCTTATCTATCTTGAATGCTAATACTTGCATGATTGTCATTGTTCTCCTTAAGGGTTTCTATACTAAATAATCCTACTCTTTCCTAATTTTGTGACACCCCCCCATTTCAACATCATTTCTTTCCACTTTTATTTGTAATCATCTGCTTGCATTATGTATATGAGCCCTAACTGTGTAGCTCTATATTATCCTTTCAAATCTTGTAATTATAAGACACCTTGCTCTATGGGGAGAAACAACTTATCTCAGTTAACTTTTGACCCCTTTCCTCTCAAAACAAATTCCTTTAGTTCTTTCTTAATTATCTTACATGACTTATCTGCTGTAAAATATGCTGTCCTATATATAGTATTAAACTTACTGGAAACATTTTCACTGCTTGTACCCTACTGTCTATAACCATATTCAAGAGCTTCCAACTTCTCAATTTTTGTTTTATCTTTTCATTAGTCTCTTCCCACATATCCTTAGCTGCCATAAAATAATCATTTTAATCCATACACCTAAATACTAATCAGTAAAAACAAAACGAAAACTCCAGCAAAGCTAGGACTTCCACTGAGTGACCTCCCAAACCTCTTGCATCAGAGGCACATGGTATATATGCAAATGACCCTTATGAACATCAGTTGTTTCAGCTAATTGGTGATTCTGAATGCCCATGACTTGTTTTGTTGCTTTAATGGACAATTTCAGGCCAATAAAGCCAAACCCCACTAACTGTGGATATGCATATTTCAGCCTTGTTATGACCGCGTCAGCACAGCACAAATACTAAAATCGTATCATAGTGGTATTGCTTCACTAATTCACATGTGGGAACAAACTTACTACGATAGCCTTTCTTTTATCTTCAGTTTTTTTTTTATATCCTATAAAAAATGAAACTGTTTCACAATGTTCCACCACAAGTATCTTTTTTTCCAGATTTATCAAGTACAAAAAGAACAGAATATGCAAATAAAGCTAACATTTAAGTTAACTTTCTTGATTACTATGCCAGTTATACCCTTGGATTTCTGAATCACTTATTTTCTTTGCTAATGTATAGCAAATATCAAAGGGGAAAGAGGACAACCCTGCTTGGTTCCTCTGTTTTAAAAACAGTTTGTCTGAGAAGACCCCTCCACCACCCCGATTCTTGCCTCTGATTCTTCCTATATCTTTCTGATTAAACTCATTATTCTATCAAGAAGCACAAATGATACAAATGCCCTAATTATAAAATCTCAGCTAAGTGTATTGAGTGCATTTTCTGCATTGAGACTCACCGACAATAGCACTGTTTTCTTGCACATTGTTTCTCTCCATGGAACATCATCATTCTAATAATGTTGTCTAATATTTGCCTCTCCTCTTCAAAACCATATTGATTCATATCTATCAGTTTTGGCAGCACCTTAGCCATTGTCTTAAGTAGTATAGTCATAGGTGTTTTACAATCTTGATTCAAAATTGAAATTGTTCCATATGAACTTGTGTTTAAATGGTCTTTGCCCTTGTTAGATAGTACAGTCACCATAGCTTTCTTCCAAGATACTTGCATTGTCCTTCCTTTCAGAATATTGTTAAGCAAACCATTTTAGCTCTTTATCCCTTTCCTTGCTTCTAACTTCCAAACTTGAAAAAGAATATCATCTGTTCCTGGAGACTTCACTGTTGATTGATTATACATAACCATTTTTATATCATTGTGTCCCATCTTAGCTACTAATTCTTGAGCATCATCTTTCTCTAAACTTGGCATAGTTAAGTGTTCCATAAATGTTTCCATTTGTGCCTTTTCTGGGTTTTCCCTCTGCTTTATACAGAGTTTCATAGAATTTCCAAAATATCTCTAATACTGCTATATGATCTCTGGTTATTTTTCCAGTAATAGGCTCCCTAAAGTTGGCAACACCTGTAATTTCTATTGCCTAAGTTGGGCTAATATCTTTTGTGCTCTAGTGTTATTATCAAAGCATACTTGCTTAACAGCAACCTTTCTAAACTCATGCATATAATCAATCTACTCCCTTATCTACCTACCCTTTAGCACTCAGCAATTGCTTCTCTTCTTGTTCTGTAAGCTCCATCTTTGTCTGCAATACATTAACCCTTTCTTTCTAATCATTCTATTTTTTTCCTTATCTCTTTCTCTCTCAGTTCTACCATATTTTTGATTTCCATCTTAATTTTATTCCATTTTTCTGCTACCCCTTCTGAAGAAATGTGAATTTCCCTAACAACTCTTCAATCATTCCACTGCCCATTCCTTAAATTCCTCTATTTTAACAGGTAAATAGAAATGCACTAATGTCTCATTTTTTTCTTGATTATCCTGCATATGTATCTTAGTTTTATTGGTGATTGGTCTCAAATAGTTATTGGATGTATTTCAAAGCTTTCAATAAAATATCCATACTCCTGTGATATATAATTTTCTGTCCAGTCTAACCCATGTATTTTCTTAATTCTGCTCATGTTGTACTACTAGATTTTGTCACATGGTATGTCTGAATTAAATCCATTTTAAATCTCCTTTCAGTGGAACTGTAAGTCAACTGTACTTCTGCACCATTCCCACACTGAGGTACTTATTATTTGTAAAGAAGATAGCTAGTAACACACATATGTGCAATTTAAACAGCACTGCAAGACAATCTCGGCTATGTCTTGTCAACCATTGCTTTAAACTGTGTAGCTGTTAGATCTAGGAACTAAAATCATTGTTATTGTGAATCCAGCATCTTTAAAAAGAGACCAGATGGACCTGAAAAAGTTTGGGGGGCTTTTGACCCATTATATTCCATGTTTTATCTTTAATTTGTTCAGTTGTATGATAATGGGGAGGGGTGGGGGTGAAAGTCACTTTTTATGTCGAAGCAGTCTTTTTCCTCATCATGGAATGCAACTAAACTTTATTGCAGGTTTCCAAGGTGTTTCCGTTTCCACTACTGGAATGTTACAAAAGACATTCAGGAAAAATATATTACTATGTAGAAATGCAGTGCTTATATGACAGAAAAAAAGCATTTTAGGCTTCATATGCACAGTAACACAACATTTTTCAAATAACAATGAGCAATAGCATTAGAATGTGTTTTGTTGTTTGAGAAGGAACATTTTGAGCTAGACCTTAGGGATGTCCCCTTGTCTTTTTAAGTAATAGCATATGACTAATGATGGACACAGAAGTTTAATAAACATTCTGTTCTCACCACAATTTGGAAATCCACTTGCTTTATGTTTATGGAACTCATCTCTGGAATTTAGCTCCTTGAAACTTTTAACAAACATATTACTTTAAGTTAAGAACCTTAGCCATGATTTTTTTATTGGCAATAATTAGCTCTATTGTGCAAGGGGAATGTGAAGACAGAGTACTAAATTACTAATTGCTTCCATATTTGTGAGAGTGATGAGTAAGTGCTGATTAAAAGTAAAATTAAAGGTTTACTTTCTTATCTGTACTGCTGGCACACTTTTAGTAAGTCTTCTCTACTACAATAGTCATTATTGATTCAATTAAGCATGTCACACATGCATCTTGTCACACCGTGTGCACGATCTTCCAAGATGATAAATAAAAGACTACTTCAGATAAATAATAAACAAAGCTGTGAAATCATTAACATGTTTGGCATAAATAAACTATAAGCAGAATCTTTTCAGAAGCATTTTCATTTATTTCTGTTTCTGTTACAAGAATCCCTGAAGTTGCAAACATTTTTCATCATGCCTGTGTTTATGACTTGGATTAGTAGCCCTTGTTTTTATAATGTTTTCAAATTATCTCTTTTTTGTGGCAACACATTTTTCCTTTGCATAATGATGTCCATTCTAGTTTCACTGCATCAACTACTATAGAAAATAAATTGACAGAATTAGTTATAGTACATTTTGACAGTTTGTAGCCTTGCCTAGATGGTTTGGGGAATATGACTATATAACTGGCCAACAGTGAGACAGGTTAATCTGTAAATTAGTTAGTGAATGGTATAAATTTAGGATTAATGGACAATTCGTCAAAGATTCTCCAAAGGTACACATTTGGGATGTTGCAACTTATGCCAGCCATCATAGCTATTTTCAGTTCCAATCCATGCTAAATGAATTGCAGGAGGTGATGTATTCTACTCTAAACATTGGCTCGAGTGCTAGACACAGCAGTCTGTTAGATCAGTGTCTTTACACAAAGTTGGAGCTAAGGGTCCAGATTCATCCATAGAATGTCTAACAGATTGAATGTAAAACAACCCGGACACTTTGCTAACTATAAAATGCATGGTCCTGTATATCCACACCTGTTCAGTTGATGGGTTGTTTGTCAGTTATGCAGCATAGGCACGAGAACACATACACACCATTCTAGCCATGTAAGTGAGGTGGCCCTTATTCTCTTTGCTTCTCCTCTGTAGATTGAAGCTTGCACCTGAATGAGGCAAATAACAATCCCTATTCACAGTCATTTGTGCAATTCATGTACAAGGCTACTGCAGGATTAGATAAGGCAGGAAGATTTTTTCCTGAAGTTACAAAAGCATTGAGGTGTCTACATGTTTGCTTCACTTACCTGTACTAACATTTGTTATTCTCTAAAAATTGACTACTTTCTGACATATACATTCTTTAATTGATTGTAAGGTGAAAATTCCAAGAACAAGGGATAGTTTGACTAAAATTTGTCACATTTTTTTAAAGCAACAGTGCTGAAATATGTTTCAAATATTTCCTGTAAGATTTATTCTGCATACACTATTATTTATTGGACTCCTGTGATTATGCCCTTTCTCCATTTTAAATCTGATTTTTCATTTATTTTCATTAATTATATCATGATGAGCCAGAACAGGCTTGAGCCGAGTAGAAGCTCAGCTAAGACTCATAGCAGATGAAAATGATGAGTTGTGTGTGAACCAGACTGTGACTTTGTCTAGTCCTCTCCTACACCAATCACTTTAAGAAGGAGTGGGTACTGCTGATTAAGCACCGGGTTGTATTGAAATGCACAGTCTCCCAAAATTGCAGTATTGTATTTTAATTTTATTGATTTAAAAGTACTTCCCCAGTCCAATAAATTTCACTGACATGACTGACTGAAGGTGAGTGGAACTGGTGGCCTGTCACACTAATCTTTTCTGAAAACTCTGACTGGCATTCAAATAACAACATTAGCCAGTTTAATAACAGAGGAGCTGATGATGTCCATTTTATTATGCATCATGAATGGCTTCTATTACTAATTCCTCAATGAGGTTAGTCTTCCATGCTGCGGAGGGAACCTCACGAGTGGCTGGTTGAGGCATAGCCCTCAGGAGATATGCCTGAATGAGACTGTCCGGGTTTGCGGACTCCTTTAAGGCGTCATTCATTAACACTCTCTTTGAGGTCTCCTCCTTGTTTGGGCTGTCAGTTAGGGTGACTCTTACTTGCAGTGAACAGGAGGGCAAAAGACCTTATCTGCCGTAGGGATAAAGTTTTAATAGACTTTCTCCAGGAACCAACAGAGCAGGAAGAAGATGTGGTTCCATAAGTCCCAAGGGCCTTTTCCTGATTCACAAGATGAATCCTCTTCTAGAGGCAAAGGGAGAGGATTCAGTGGTAGATGCCACCCCAGAGGGAGAAGGGGTCCACAAAACCAGGGCTTCAGGGAACCCTTCTCTGACAGGCCCTTTCAGCACGCCTGAAGCACTGCCCAGCTGTCCTACTCTGGAGGTAGTCAGGGGCAGACTATCATTATACATAGAAGCCTGGACAGACTTAACTAAAGACATCTGTGTGTTAAACATAATTTCCATAGGTTACTATATTCCCTTTTCCTTTTCTCCTAGTAGTTCCAAGGAGCATCTCCCCAATGTACCACACAGTCAGAGGGAGAGTGCCCTTCTAGAAGTCCAAACACTTCTAGACAAAAGAGTCATCCAATGGGTCCCAGCCGAACAACTAGGATACGGAACTTACTCACACTTCTTTTTCGTGCCAAAAGGGAGCTTCGACCCATCTTGGATATGAGCAGTCTGAATTTATTCATCAAGAAGTCGAAGTTTTGCATGGTTACGGTACAGTCCATTCTGCTGCTCCTGCGCAAGGACGAATGGATGTGCTCTGTAGATCTCCAGGACATATACTATTATATCCAAATAGACAGGCACTCCAGGAGATATCTGCGCTTCTGGCTAGGGGTCAGTCATTACCAGTTCAGACCCCTGCCCTTTAATAAATGATGCCTTAAAACACTCCAAAAACTCACACAGTCTCATCCGGATGTCTCCTGAGGTCAATGCCTGAACCAGATGCTTGTGAGGTTCCCTCCACAGCATGGCAGATTAACGTCATTGAGGAGTTAGCAATAGAAGTCATTTATGATGCATAATGAAATTGGACAACACAGATGCCAAGTTATGGTATGTACATAACTTTTATTATGTTAGCTACTTTACTGGCTGTCTGCTGCAGACTGATGTTTGAGGTTGTTGACATCATTGTTACCATATCAGCACTGGAAAAGGTAGGGTGTTCATTCACCTATTGTTCTGAGACATATGCAGTGGAATGCCATTTTGCTTCTCTATGCTTTTCCAGCTTCAATTGCATTTGCAAACTCTTAGTTTGAGACTAGAATTCAGCATGAGTACTGCACAAAGGCTAGAAGAGGCCAGTGTTAATCATGAGTAAATAAAGAAGGAATCTGGATCTCTGGCTTTCCCGGGTATGGTTACAACCACTGCATCTATGAAGTAAAATGTGTAAATGGGTAGAATATATATATATATATATATATATATATATATATATATATATATATATATATATATATATAAAATATATGAAAAAAGTACACAGATGATACAACATTCACATAATTTTGTGGCTGAAATGGTGTTGCATTTTTATCCGTCTTCTGCTGTCTTGGTTATGGAGAACAGTAGAAACACAGAATCACTGCAGCAAAAATAGCTGTTGAGATACTAAGAGGCTTCATTTATTGCACATCTATGTAATGGACATGCTCTAGCTGCAAGTTAATTTACAGTTGAATACGACACTAAGCAGTCAGAGGTATAATTTTATATTCTTTAATAGGGACTCTTGTTTGCTTTTTATATCCATCAATGGCTAAACCACTAAATATAAAACAGAGGCGTACTAGTATGAAGCACATTTATTAGTTACATAAGGGGCAAGATAGATTCTGTGATAACAGCATAGTAGACATTTGTTACTGTAAGCAAATGAAAGTTTATAAGCATTTTGACAATTGTTTTATTGTTTTATCCTGTGGAAAGATTCATTGAATTTGTAGGATACATCTGTAATCCAAACAATAAACTGAGGTTTAACTTTAAAAACCGATAAAGGTATAATTTTTTCTAGAGTTGGAAATGTATAAGAAAAACAGGAATATTAAATCTAAGCTTTTCTTGACTCAAACATATAAAACGCACTTTGCATTCTTATACTTGTCATCCAAGGTACAATATAATATGGATATTTAATTCTCAATCTGTGATGTGCGTAACAATCCAGGTGAAAGTTAAGAATTTCATAAGAAGTTATATATAATGTGTAATAGATTTTTTAGGTTAACTATCGTTATTTTGAATGGCAAAACATTTGCCATTCGTAATAATGAAAAGTTAAACTGAAACTAAACATTTCGAGCATACACAATGTCACCCCAAATGATCGGCACACTTGAGTCGACATTGTCGCCGAAAATGTGACGTGATAGCCATATAAGAGCTGATGTAAATCAAACTCCTATATGACATATCATGTTTTTACAAGGGGGAAAGCCCCCCTGTGCCCCCCACACCGCCTGCTACTAATTTACATATAGTCAAACACACTTATGCGAATGCACTACTGCATTTGCATAAGTGTGTTCGACTAGCCAACTCACTTTACATTTTGCGAACGACATTCTGATTTTCGGCAGCATAACTGCCAACAGCATGTCGTTTGCAAAAATGATAGTAAACCAATTTTTTATATTGTTGAAGTCTGTAGAATTCCAGAAACTATTTAAAATGGTGGGACTGTTGATATGGATTATCGGTTTTAATCTTATTGACACAGTGACAGTGTAAATTAGATGCATCTGTGTGGCCTTGCATTGCATAAAAATGTATTATTGCTCTTTTTAAAGGCTACACATTAGACAAAACTGTATATTGTTTTTAGTTAAATGTTAAAGGGAGGTATGACGAGGTTTAAATAAAGAGATTTGGAAAGTTAAAAGTATTGTATTATGAGCAAGTAAAAACAATGTGCACCTATAAAGATTACTGTGCCATATCAGTTAAGTTTGGAAACATTTTTTCTGCCAAATAAACATTTTGGTGAAATACTATTGATCTGTCCCCCTCAGGGTTACCTGGATACCACACTCAAGTTAGACTGCCAAAATGCCAAGACAGCTGATACTAACCATATACTGCCACACAGTTGAAATGTTTTGAGATGTCTGTATTTTATGTAAGATTTATGGCCTCCGAATTACTGCTTTTCACAAGTGGTGTAACTGTATTTTCATATATGTGGATATTGATATAAATATTTATAAAAACTCCTGTACTTTTGGTACAGTGGTAGGCTTGTTGTTGACGATACAAAGTCAGAATCTTCAAGTGAAATGCATGGATAAGCAAAGTACAATAGTGAGAAATCTCTTTAACCTAAAGATACGAGGCCCAGCCTGTCTTATATTAGCATTTTCTGAAAGCAGAGACAACACCATCCCCAAAACATATATATTTCCCCTGTATTTTTTATGTTCTGAAAGTATTGCTGTTTGTTGCACATCCAAGAAATCTTGCTTAGCACCATTTTTTCTGCCATGACTTTACTTTTTGTTCTTGCTGTATTTCATGTTATCACAAACATCACATTTTTTTTCTGAGGGACAGAACAAACTCCTGATGCAAAATCAGAGATATTTGAGAGGTAAGTTGTAGCTCATTCCCTCCAAAGTTGCTCTGGAAGTTTGTAGTATGACTTCCAATGGCCTGAAACTAGGCTTTTTGATAAAATCAAACAATGTTCTCACATTTCAAACAGATGTTCATATCTCATGAACCATAGGAGTTACAAAAGAAGTGTAAATGGCAAACTCTTCAGCACAAACTATTTTATAGTGGTAGCATTCTTTGGGTTCTGGCTCTTAAGCTGGATTTTGTAAGTCAGAATAAATGCCATAACTATTAAGTTTGTAATATTTTGTAAACAATTTATAGTATCACAGCAACCACTTAAGTTACACACATACTGTCAGCAGTATTTTCTTCATCCAGCTGAGGGCTTTCATACGAGGCTAAGCAGCTCTGTCTGTGTTACTTGGTAGTTGACATTTAGAGAAATATGACATTTATGACAATATAAATGAATATTATATGATTGTTGCCTCACAACAAGAGGTTCTCCCGTTCGATTCTCGGCTGGAGTGCAGGGAGTGCCTTCTGTGTGGAGTCTGCATGTCCTCCCCGCTGTTGGGTGGGCTTTCGAAAGACATGCGTAATTGGGTGTGCCTTCGTTGAAGGTTGGATGTTGAGCTGGCACCTCGGCGTTCGTGAAAATCTACTACCAATCATTAGCAGACCAGAGGTCTGCTGTGGCGACCCCTAACCGGGAAAAGCCGAAAGACAACAACAACAACAACATTATATGAACAACAATTAATACCTCTTTACCTGCAGTAAACAGATGCCAAATATTAGTGCAATTGCATCTTATAACCTTTAAGGTGAAATCTTTCGGTAACATGGATGTAGCATGATTTTGGAATTACTAATGTTAAGTATGACTGAACAATATTCAACACCTATATGCATCAGTAGAATGTAGCTAGAGAAACACCTGCTGACATCACTGGGATTTACAGAGTTACAGTATTATACCTTTTATTTCTACACACTGTAACTGAAGGAGGCAGTGGAATAGAATTTTTAAGAGGCTGCAGTTTACTGTCTTTTCCCCAGAGATTTACATGTATCTTTGTGCTATGCTTAATTCCAGAGTTGCAGATGTTTTGTCAACACTTGCTAAATGTATTTTGATAAATGGACTTGATTGCCATCTCTGGTGATATTGGATTAATGAATATAAATGATTTTAGGCATAATCCCCCCCGAGAATACTCTTTGGGCTTATAACCATGAAAAAATGCTGCATTATTGAAGCAACTAGCTGACATTTGTTTTGTGATGCAAAGTTTTGTTTTTATTATTATTATTTTAGTTTGCTTAACTGCTGACTTTGGCATATTATGTCTTATAATGTTGTAATAATGATCTAAAGTTACTTGGTGATGGGATGTGATTAGCGTATACACTATTGCTGTTCATAAAGTATTAATGATAGCATTGTCATGGGTTCATAGGTTCATAAGTGTAACAACCACAAGGGCCTTTTTAAGCTTAGCCATCCATCCCAAATCTCTGACAAGTTCTGATACCCTTGATAAGTGTAAGTAGGGGTTTGGGACATGAAATATTTACAAGCAGGGGCCTGGAAGATGAACCATTTACAGATTGCCTGTGTCCATTAGAGAGAAGTGCCAAACCAGGGATGAATTTCTTGTTTTCCATCCAATTGTTCAATTTCTACTTCAGTTGGTTTAGGGAGGAAAGTACAGTTGTGTACACTTACCATAAATGTAGATGTCTGAGTGTATTCACTGCTGCAGTCATTACATTTGGGTAATCTGCTGGCAGGTTGCCCTTAGTTGGCCTGAATAACAAAGTCTTGGGTCCTGCATCAGTTGCTGTCTCCTCTTCCATGATGTCAGGTCATCAGGGGTATAAAACATGCATCCAATGCCATTTTAATCAGTTTTTCTTGCCCCCCAAATGGGGAGCAAAAAAAAAAAAAAAATATATATATATATATATATATATAAAACTATAACAATATAAATGCACTTTAGAACACATAAAATTTACCTTCACCTAAATGCAAATACACCACAAAGGCTTTTGAGCATAGTGAAGGAAAGAAAAGGTATAGAAAGGGGGCTGGCGGGTGGGTAATCCAGACTGCAACAGTGAATACACTCGAATATCTACATTTATGGTAAGTGTACACAACTGTACTATGTTCTTCATGTTTCACCTTTGCAGTCATTACATTTGGGTAGAATCCCAAAGCTATGGATGGGAGGATGGAACTAAACAGCATTAGGAGCAGCTATAAGGCTTTGCAGGACTGCAGTGGCAAAGCCTGCACTGGATTTAGAAAAGAGAGGTAAATGGTAATGCTTTGTGAACGTATGAACTGAGCTCCAAGTAGCAGCTTCTAGAATGTCTCTGGTAGGGACCCCACTGAGAAGAGCTGCTGAAGTAGAGGCATGCCTTTTGGAATGGGATCTGATCCCCTTGGGCAAAGGTTTACCATGGTGCAAGTAGCAGAAACTAACGCAATGGCTTATCCATTTAGAAATAGTCTGCTTTGAGATAGCCTTCCCCTCTGATCCTGCAGCAAATGCCAGCAGTAGTTGCTCAGACTTTCTTAGAGATTTTGTCCTGTTTAAGTAGAATCTTAGTTGTCTGTGTACATCCAATGAATGCAGAATCCGCTCCCCCTTGTTCTGCGGATTTGGGAAAAAAGTTGGCAGGTAAATGGTCTGGTTAAGAGCCACACTGGATACCACCTTAGGCATAAAAGAAGGATTGGTCCTGAGGGCCACCCTGTCCGGGTAAAATATAATGAAAGGCTCCACTGCCATGTGATCCTATAGTTCTAATACCCTTCTAGCTGAAGTGACTGCCAAAAGAAAGGCAGTCTTCCAAGAAAGAAATTTTATATCCAGAGTAGCTGCTGGTTCAAAAGGAGGCAGGGTGAGTTTTTCCAGCGCAAAATTGAGGTCCCATGCAGAAGTTGGCGCTCTCCTGGGACGCCGTAAATTTTTGGCCCCTCTGAGGTACTGTTTTAGCAGGGGATGAGAAAAGAGGGGAGGCTCTGTGTTGTAATGAGCCAAGATAGCAGAGGCATGGATTTTTATTGAAGAAAAAGATAGGCCCTCGTGAAGCATCTCAGTTAAGTATTGCAAAATCTGATGAATATTGGGCTTTGTTGTGTCTATTCCTTGTGCTTGGTTCCAAGCACAGAATCTCTTCCATTTATCAGCATAAGATTTTCTAGCACTAGGCCTTCTGGCCTCCAAAATGACATCCATCACATGTTTACTGAAAGATGTGGTTGGTGAAATTAGTTGATTAGCCATGCTGCAAGATTCAGAGATTGGAGCTGAGTGTGCAGAATTTGATAGTTCTGCTGAGACAATAGGTGAGGTGTTTGAGGCAAGTACCACGGAGGAAGGTGTGAAATGTTCCTTAGAAGCGGGTACCAGTGTTGGCGAGGCCAGTCCGGAGCAATTAGAATAATTTTTGGTTTTTCCTGTCTGACTTTTAGTAAGACCTTGGAGAGTAGAGGCAGATGGGGAAAGGCATAGACTGATAGGTTTTTCCAGATGAAGGATAGAGCATCCACTTTCCATGCTTTTTTGTGATGAGTTCTTGTGCAGAATCTGTCCAACTGTTCAACAGTTTTGGGGAGAGGCAAATAGATCTGTCTGGGCTCCCCCATTTTTGTATTAACATGCTGAAGATTTGTGGATCCAGTTTCCATTCATGCGGGTCCATAAGATTTCTGCTTAGGTTGTCTGCCAGAGTATTTTGCTTTCCTGGCAGGAATTGAGCTTGAAGATGTATTTGGTAAGTCAAGGCTGTGTTCCACAAGGCCATGGCTAGTCTGCAAAGGGGTTAGGAGTTGGTACTCCCCTGCTTGTTTATGTACCACATAACTGTGGTGTTGTCCATCTTTATCAGTAGTTGTCCTGGATGAAGGAAGTTCTTGAAGGCTGTCAGAGCATTCTGTACAGCTAGCATTTCTTTCTGGTTGATATGTAGATGCATTTGGTTTGGGCTGCATTTGCCCTGAATGCATCTCCCAGCCAGATGGGCCCCCCAAGCATAGTCTGATGTGTCTGTAGTTAGGGTTTGGGTGGCAGGGGGTAGAATGAATGACAGTCCCTTGTTTTGGTGACATGCCTCTGCCCACCAAAGAAACTCCTGATGCAGGCAGGGAATGAGAGGAATCATTATTTCCAGGCTGTGACAATGTCGACTCCATAAGCTTTTTAGGTACCATTGAAGTTTCCTCATATGCAGTCTCGCATATGGAATTAGTAGAATGCAGGATGCCATAAACCCCAAAGCCTGCAGAATTTGTCTTGCAGATAGCCAGGTTTTTGTTGCCACTTGTTTGAAGTATATTGTCAATTGAATTTGTTTGTCTGGCATGAGGTAAGCCATCTGGGCAGTTGTATTCAAGTTTGCACCCAAGAATATAATTATTTGAGAGGGTACCAGTTGTGATTTATTTTCATTTATGGTGTACCCTAGGCATGCTAGAAGCCTTTTTACAAATGCCAGATGTTGAAGAAGAGTGCCCTTGTCCTCTGCCTGAATGAGACAATCATCCAGATATGGATACATTTGAATGTGTCTTTGTCTGCAAAAAGCAATTACTGCTGCCAGGCACTTTGTAAAGACCCTGGGTGCAGTACATAAGCCAAAGGGCAGTGCAGAGAATTGGTAATGTAAAAAACCTGCTTTGAAGCAGAGGTATATTCTGCAAGATTCCCTTATTGGGATATGCAGGTATGCCTCTTTTAAGTCTAGAGTTACCAACCAGACATTCTTGCCTAGCATAGGCAGTAGCTGTTGTAAAGTCAGCATTTTGAATTTTGGAATGTCCAGGAACGTATTTAGAATTGATAAGTCCAGAACTGGACACCATGTTTTGTCTTTTCTGGGTACCAGGAAAAGTCTTGAATAAAATTATTGTCCTTTTTTGTTTTCTGGCACTGGTTGAATAGCCTCCATATCCATGAGGGACATGACTTGTTTCTGGGCCTCTGCCCACTGGTTTGGTGGCAGATCTGTCCATCCGTTTGGAATTGGCAATGTGTGGAAATGAAATCTGTACCCCTGGGATACTATGTTTAATACCCACTTGTCCTGGGTAATTAAATGCCAGTTTTGAGCATGAAGTGCTAGTTTCCCCCCCAAGGGGGCTGCCAAAAGATAAGTGCTTGGAGATGGCAGAGGAAAGTCATTGAGACTACTTACTGTAGGGCTGTGCGTTGTTACCTCCTGATTTGAAGGTGGAGGAACCCCATTGCTTTGACCTGTAAGATCCTTGTGATTGAAATTTGTAGCCTTTGGAGCATCTGGGTTTGCCCTAAGTGGCTCTGTTGGACACAGGAAAGGACCAATTCTTAGTAGGTAGTGTCTACTGAACCTGGGTGGCTGCACTTACAAGAAATCTTTTACAGTTTGCATAGATTTAGCTTTGTCTTCCATTTTCTTTATAACCTCTTCTGCCTTATTACCAAACAGACCGTCCTCCTGTAAAGGGGCATCCAACAATTTAGCTTTAACACGATCAGGCAGATTTTGCTCCATGAGCCAGGCATGCCTTCTTATCACAGATCCAGTTACGGCTGCCCTGCAAGAGGCCTCCAAGGAATCAAAACCACATTGCAAAGTATGCTTTGCAATCTGTTCAGCTGAATGCAATAATTCCTGTAACTCTTGATTTTCCACACAATCAGAAATCAACATAATTTTCTTTTCAGTAAGCCCATAACATGCTGTTGATATTTAAGCATATGTAACTGGCAGTTTAAAGCTCTGATTGCCAAGGTTGCAGACGTATAAACCTTCTTTCCCCATCTACCCAGTGCCCTGGAATCTCTATCAGAAGGGGTAGGGTTTTTGGCTGTAGAAGCCTTAACACCCTTGGGACCATGAGAAATAGTTTCAGGGTCAGCAGCAGGATTTTTGAAAAGAAATTAGTGGGCGTCAGGAACCCTGTAATATCTGTCAGGCTTACTAGGAGCCAGAGGCAGGGAATCAGGAGCCATGCTTGATTCCAAGAACACATCACCAACAATGTCTAATACAGGAGGTATTGCCAAAGGCCTATGCTGAGGAAGAAGAAGAAAATCCCTAAGCCTCTTTTTAGATTCTGAGAAGTCCTGACTCTCCCAGTAAAAATGTTCCCTTAAAGTATGCAAAGTCTCTCCAAAAGAGTAATCCTCAGGAGGAGAAGCAGAAGGGATGGATTCCTCTGCATCAGAGTCCTCATAAGGTGGAATAGAAAATTCCTGATCAGAAGAGGAAACAGAAGAAATGGAAACCTGATCTGAAGATTCATAATCAGTGCCTTGCCTAGGCCTCTTAACAGGGGGGGGGGGGTTGGAAACCCCTGATCAAGGTAATTAAATCCTCAGCCATTTTAATAATTTGTTTTGTAGGCATAGGGGCTTGAGCACGTGGCTCATGCGTCAGTTTTTTAGACATAGAAGTTGATATTGGCCTTGTTTATGATGATGGCATTGATTTAATATATACATGTTGAGGCCTGAAAACACCCTCAGAAGCCGGTGCCTTCTCAGCGGCTCCGGACCCATCTAAGGGAGAGGCATCCGCGGGTTCAATACTTGCAGAATCTCGTGGCATACCGGACTCCGAATGGGTCTCGGTAGAGGCCTGTGACTCGGGCATCAGGGGCTGTGAAAGCACCTCACTGAGTACCGGAGAACCGGCGACTGGCTTAGGAGAAGCTTCGTCATCCGTTTTGGATCTCGACGGACTGTCTCTGTCTTTTTCCTTGCGTTTTTTGTCAACTCCGGTAGTTGGATTGCTAACCGATGACATTTCAGGATAGTTAAATCTTGAACCAAAATATTTAGAAGCAAAAATATACCGACGCTTAATAGTGCATTGGTTAAATTTAGCACAAAACTGACAGCAAGGTACGTTGTGATCAGGACCTAGGCAAGGAATACAGTACAAATGAAAATCCCCTTGAGGTATTTGCTTCCCACAAGTAATACAATTATTAACTTTTACTGACATCAGTAAAGAGCAAGAGAATGTTTCCCCAATGCGGTACTTAGCTTTAGTGTGAAGACTTTGGTTCTGAAACTCGAAAACGAAAATTTCAGGAGTTGGCCGACTGGCACTTGCAAACTGCTTCTGCTTCAGGCGTCACGCGGCAAGAAAGACTGATTAAAATGGCGTCGGCTGCATGTTTTATACCCCTGATGACCTGACGTCATGGAAGAGGAGACAGCAACTGACGCAGGACCCAAGACTTTGTTATTCAGGCTGACTGAGGGCAACCTGCCAGCAGATTACCCAAATGTAATGACTGCAACAGTGAAACATGAAGAACATCTCTGCTTTACATGAATGGGGAACCTGTTCCATAATCAGATAGTCTCTGGGATACACACCTGTCTCTCCAGCAAGTCCTGTTTATATCACAGGCGAGGTCTAACTCTTTAGAACAGGTAATTCTGATGCTGTTTGTTTTGTGGATATGCAGGAGGTCCATCAGAGTGGGGTCTGACAATGCCCTGTATGCCAGGTATATCTCCCCTCAAAAGCCTGTAGGAGACAGAGCACAGGGATAGGACCTTGAGGCAGTCTGCATAGGACATTTAACTTATGCCCTTTATTCTTTTAGTGAGACACCTCTGTGGACATTCCACTTGTTGGATATGCTCATTTAGGTGCACATCAAAGGGGCATTGTACTCAATGATAGGTCTGATGATTGCTGAATACAATGGAACAATGCCTTCCTTGGATTTAGATGCCACATCTTTGTTTATAAGTTGCTCAACATAGAACAATTTCCTTTCTACTGTAGACACATGATTGTCAAAGGCTTGATTGCTATCTATGTGCATACCTAAGTCCCTGACTACTGGGTCAGTATGATAGCTACCAGGGGTAGATGACTTCCTAAAGGATACTATTATGCATTTCTTGGCATTTAGCTGTAGTCCATGGCTCTGACACCAGTTGTTTGTCTGTGTCAGCCCCTCCTGTAAAACATTTGTGTCAGTGTGGGATTCAGTAACAGCTCCTAATTTGCAATCATCTGCAAATTTAGTCAACCCAAGACCACTGACATTGGCCTTGGCTTCAGAGAAGTAAATGCCATAAAGGAGCAGTCCAAGGACTGATCTCTGAGGAACTCCACTTGTGACTGGCCTCTTTGTAGAGGTGGACTCCCCAATTCTAACTTCCTGGGTCCTGTCTGTGAGCCATTTGGCTATCCTCCAGGTGACATACAAGTCTTTACTTAACCTCTTGAGTTTGTCAACAATGCCTGAGTGGGTTATTGTGTCAAATGCCTTGGCCAGGTCAAGGTAGGCAGTGTGAACCATTTGTCCCTCATCCATTGCTTTAGTTACCTTCTCAAAGAAGTCCACCAGGTTGAGTAGGCATGATCTGCCCTTGCCGAAACCAAACCTGGGTTGGGTCCAGTGTCTGCAGTTTTTTTCCATGATAATTATTTCCATAACTTTACATATAAGAATAGTGAGACTTATGGCTCTGTAGTTTCCAGAGTCTGTAGATGGCCCACTTTTGTGGAGAGGGTATAACTGTTATTGTTCTCCATTTATGTGGCACAAAGCTTGTTTGGATGCTACATTTAAATAGTAATTATAGAGGCCCTGATAAGTCATGTTTCATGATATTTAGAAGGTGTCCTGAGATATTGTGTTGGCCCATTGATGCAGTGTTCTTGGTCTTAGAGAGAGAGAGAGAGCACATTAAGGAACTGTTCCTTAGTGATAATAGGAAGAGTTATATTTGATGGTCTTTCCTGAGGGAAGATTGAGGGGGACAGAGTGGTAAAGCTGGAGGTGAAGTTATCAGTCAGCAGGTTTGCTATATCTTCTGGCTCAGTATAGGGGGCTCCATTTTCCATGAGCTCTGCACACAATTGTGTATTGCCTTTGAGGTTGTAGACATACTAAAGAATGCTTTGTGGTTGTCCTTGGCCCAGGAGGCCAAACTTACCTCAAATTATTATTCTCTTTTATTTGATTATTTAAATTAAATGCTTTTAAAGCAGTGCATGATTGTGTAATTCCCCAAAAGTTATTTTCTTTTTTTTATTATGCTTTTGTAGTAATAACAGCTAAAATGTTCGTAACATTTATCTGGTATACAGTCAAGCCTTAACTTATTTGAGAACAATTCTTTTTTGAGCCCTTCATGCTTTGTTTTTCAGTTTCAGCTTCTGATACAGCTAAACAGTGTTTGAACATGATGGGTTCAGTGGGGATAAGGCTCCCTATTTTAATTCTGAGTCTCATAACTTCATAATTAATTTAAAAAAATATGAAAATTTAGGAGAACAGTAAATGTCAAAAGTGTGAAGTACCTAAAATTAAGCAATAAGTACATACGATGTACTACATTGTAATGTAGCTAGGGTGGGGTGAACGGGGCAATCTCCTCAGAAGCTGTCTTGTCCAGGGTGTAATTTGGTGATGTAAAACAACACACACACACACACACACACACACACACACACACACACACACACACACACACTATTACATTTTTTTTTCTCAACTGCAATGTGTATGTCCTAAAAGGATGCACGGAGCTCCTGCTTGCCTCCCACACCCACTTATGTTATCTTGCTTGGGCACATCCCCACAAATCCTGTGACTGGCTGCACAAGTAGAGGGGGTACTGCAAGAAAGACAATGTCTTGGGATATATCATTTGTGTCCATAGCCAGATGAGTGATATAGTGTTTTTCAAAATCTAAATCAGTCACTGTAGGCACATTTGGTGTGTGGCGAGGGAGACTAGGGCAAAAAAAAAAAAACAAGTCTTTTAAGTAAGTAGGGTTACATACTAGTATGTTTATTGTGTACACATGAACAACTCCTGAAGGGATCACTTGGGAAAATGTTTCATTTTACTGTCATTTGAGTGCTTGTGCATACATAAGCAGACTACTGAAGGGGTCATTGAGGAAAATGTTTCATTCTGGTATTTGTGCTTACTTGGACAGATTGCTGAAGGGGTCGTTGGGGGAAATGTTTTATTTTGGTGCTTGTGCATATGTGTTCAGACTACTGAAGGGATTGTTGAGGGAATTCTGATGTCAGTGAAATGCTTGTGCATACATGGACAAACTACTGAAGGGATCACCAGGACAATTTGAGGAAGAAAGCAAACAATGCAGCTACAAAACCAAGCATAATTTTAATGTATAAGGATGTAGTAAGTCCTTCCACTATGACTCACCGAAGATTAAACCTCTGATGATCAGGCTCATTGAAATTGGATCCACTCATCCCTAATGTGGAGGCGAGTCACCTACACCCTCCATATTTAAATTACTAGTCTGTTATTGGTCATTGAAAAAAGTAACATATGTCTCTGTCTCTCAAAAAAGCAGTGTCAGGGAGCATACCTTTCATCCTCTTAGTGCAAGAAATCTGGACAAATCCTAATATAAATGAGATCAAAGGCCGAAAAATAGGGACAGATTTTAAATATTGCTCTTACAAAGTTTAAACTTAGAAAGTTGCTAGAATAACAGAATTTGTATTGATATGCATTTTCTGAAGGAAATGATGTCTGAAACACAATGTGTGCTATTATTTAATTCTGTTCAATCCTCACTGATATGACAGATAACCATAGATTTTATGAGATGAGAATCTGCATTCTTCAAAAATTTGGACAGTTCATATGTATGGTCAAGGGTCAGGGTAAGTATTCAGCACATGTTGCTTAATACTCTGAAAGTCCTTTTTGTTGCCTAGGTGAACTAAGGAGAAAAATCAATCACAAATGGCTTTATCTAATAAAAATGAGGCCTCACTGTACTCATTTTTAATAGGCTTTTTGTGGTCTCCATTGGAGTACCTTGAAATAATTACAATTAATGCAGATTTGCAGAATAACAAATTGTGCTGCCCAAAATATTACATTGCATGTCTGAGCCAGAGATTTGTGTATGGCTTTGGAAGCCTTTCATCTTCTTCATTTGGTATTTAAGCAGCTGAAGAGTATCATAAAATAGGACAGGTATATGTAATGCAGTATAAAAATTATTGGATTTGATATTTATTACTGGGCTTATATTAAATATGTGATATAATTAAAAATTAAGCTAATTTTAGCTCAATCACTTCCTTTATTGATGACTAACATGAGAATTGGATAGATACCTATCATGGTTTGTTCTGTGCAGTAACAAAAGAATCGTGTGTGTGTGTGTGTGTGTGTGTGTGTGTGTGTGTGTGTGTGTGTGTGTGTTTGGAGGTTAATACTAGGCCATCTACCCTTGTGGGCCATTTTAAACATAGCCAAATTTCTCATCCAAAGGTAAGAATCAAATCCTGTACCTTGTGTATATGACATAGGAGTTGGAACCATAGAGTGAGTGCCCTCCCACTTTTACAGATGTAGGTTGACTTCTTCACTCTGTGGTGCAAGTGTCTTCTCCTTTAAGGAGGACCTTGCATTAGTTTAATTCATGCATGCCAATGCAGATGTAAATACATTCAGCACTTGCATGCAGAATTTAACCTGGCAGTTCCATCAAGAGAGAAGGAAATGTGTGTGTGTGCACTTGTGGCCATTCAGTTGAGAAAGAAGATAAGTGTACCAAAAAGTGCACAAACTATATAACTAAAACCAAATAAATAACGGTAATGGATATAGAACAGTTTCGTTATTTACTGTTAAGCACTTTTCATTTGTCTCAAATAGGAAACTTCATCAGACAACAAACAACAACTAAAAGCTTCCATCTTGTATATTTAAAATGGAGCCATTTTCTTTTCAAACAGGAAGTGACATATTCTGTGCTTTTTTTAAAAACATATGACTCATAATAAAAACTTGTTGCTAAAATACTGATACGATGTCTAATCATCTAAGCCAACATGCTCCATAAGTAATTAGACAATAAATCATTTTTATAAATAAATAAATATATATATATATATATATATATATATACATACATATACACACACACAAATTTTCATAGATTAAATGAGACCTTACTATGCCCATCATACTAGCAATACATTTTCTATGAGACCCAATTATTAATAAAATTGTGATTGCTATATACTCATGAAAAGACACACTATGACTATAAACATGCTAACAAATGCCTAAAGTGAAAATATTATAAATAATATTCTATTTTTTATTATTATTTATTTATTATAACTATTATTAGTAGTAGTAGTAATTCCTTACGTATTCACTTTCCTACTTTTTTACATACTACCTAGCCAATGCCTTTAACTTAAGTATACTATTAATAGTGCAGTAATCATTTAATCCTGGCCATATACATGAATGTAGTTGCAGTTGCCAAACAAATTCAGCCTTTTCCAGCCAAATAGTCCAAAGTCTGCCCCATCCTGTTCTGTAATCTACTGTATTACACAAAACTTGAACAGATATTCTTTAAATTCATATATATGCTTTGCTAATGCTTTTGTTAAAATCCCTTTTCTGATTACATAAGTATGCTCATATATTCTCTCTTTCAAACTTCTAGTTGTTATTTCTATATAATATGCCAGATATAATTGGCATATGGCAACATAAACTACCATTTTTGTATTATAATTAAATTTCCCAGTAATTCTATATTTTAGTTTTTTTATCTCAACAGATTGACCTTGGGATATAAAACTGCAGTAGTTACACATTCCACACCTACTCATATCCATCATGTGCACGTTGTTACTAGGTTTATTACAATGCTCTATTAGGTTCTTAAGGTTTTTGCCTCTTCTTGCCACCATTTGTATCCTGCTCCTACCTTTTCTCTTATTTTTACATAATCATTAATGACTGCCCAATTCTTTATCATGATAGCTTTTACTTCATAAAATGTAAAATGTAAAAATGTAAAAATCAGAGAAAAGGTAGGGGAAGGATTAAAAATGGTGGCAAGAAGAGGTAAAAACCTTAAGAACCTAACTGAGCATTGTAATAAACCTAGTAACAATGTGCACATTGATATGAGTAGGTGTGGAATGTGTAACTACTGCAATTTTATATCCCAAGGTCAATGTGTTGAGATCAAAAAAAGAAAATATAGAATTGCTGGAAAATTTAATTATAATACAAAAATGGTAGTTTATATTGCCATATGCCAATTATGTTTGGCATATTATATAGGAAAAACAACTAGAAGTTTGAAAGAGAGAATATATGAGCATATTTATGCAATCAGAAAAGGGGTTTTAACAAACACATTAGCAAAGCATATATATGAATTTAAAGATCATCTGTTCAAGTTTTGTGTTATACAGCAGATTAAAGAACAGGATAGGGGCAGACCTTGGACTATTCAGCTGGAAAAGGCTGAATTGGTTTGGCAACTGCAACTACATTCGTGTGTATGGCCAGGATTAAATGATTACTGCACTATTAATAGTATACTTAAGTTAAAGGCATTGGTTAGGTAGTAAGTAAAAAAGTAGGAAAGTGAATAAGTAAGGAATTACTACTATTACTAATAATAATAATAAATAATAAAAAATAAAATATTATTTATAATATTTTCAGTTTAGGCATTGGTTAGCGTGTTTATATTCATATTGTGTCTTTTCATGAGTATATAGCAATCACAATTTTATTAATTATTGGGTCTCATAGAAAATGTATTGCTAGTATGATGAGTGCAGTATGTTTTTCATTTAATCTATGAATATTTGTGTGTTTGTGTGCATATATATATATATATATATATATATATATATATATATATATATGTACACATACATACATACATATTTATAAAAAAATGATTTATTGCCTGCAACATAATTACTTATGGAGCATGTAGGCTTAGATGATTAGACATTGTATCAGTATTTTAGCAACAATTTTTTATTATGAGTCATGTTTTAAAAAAAAATGCACTGAATATGTCACTTCCTGTTTGGAAAGGAAATGGTGCCATTTTAAATATATAAGACGGAAAGTTTTGGTTGTTTGTTGTCTGAGGAAGTTTGCTATTCGAGACAAGTAAAAAATGCTTAACAGTAAATAAAGAAGCCGTTCTATATCCATTACCATTATTTATTTAATTTTAATTATAAAGAAGGTAAGTGTGCTTGTGTCTGTGTGTAATTTAATATCGTTTGTTTCTGTATGAGAAAGAAAGTGTGTGTGTGTATATGTATATGTGTGTGTGTGTGTGTGTGTGTGTGTGTGTGTGTGTGTGTGTGTGTGTTTGTGTTGTTAATAGGACTTTTAGACAAAGGGTACTTAGTAACATAATGTGTAGAGTTCAGCTTGGTGAAAGGAAAAGATTTGATGATATTTGTGTACATGCACTGGTAGGGGTTTCGTTCATGAATTAATATGCCTTCAAAATTGTCAGAACTATGCTGGGTTCTCTTTTGCTGGATTTGGAGACAATGCATAGTAGTTTATTTCAATTTTACAGATTTTCTTTACATTGAAATAATAAGAGTAATTTTCCTCGGAGGGATTCATTTTCCTCCATCCTACATGTATTTATTTCGTAACCTGCTTAATAGTCTTCATAATTTGTACAATATCTAAAACTAATTCAATCCTTGCACACTAGGATAGAAGTCCTTGAGGAGTTTGGAAGCAAACTCAATGAACACATTAGATAATTGGAATGAATATCCTTATGTATAAGGCTATACAGTGTATCGCCTGCCTTGCTTTACTGATAATATATACATATATGCTCATGATGTATTTCTCCAGATCAGTTTTAAATCATATAGAAGTGCTTACTTCAGCTGTTATAAAATAAGGTATCATTGCATAATTCAGAGTGATGGGAAGAAGAGATGAAGTCTGTCAAGTTTAAATGACAAGAAGTGAGCTTTGTCAGCAAGAATCTGTCAAAATTTTAGATATACAGTTGTGAATGTAAGGACTTCTACATCAGAATAAATTCCCTAAAGATTGTAATTTTTTTAGGAGTTAGCAGACTCTGGCTTATGTGAAGAATGCTTAATAGGTCTGTGGACTGAAAAGAAATGTGTACTCAGATGACTTGGAAGATTTGAATTTTCTTTAGGAAAACACATTTGAATAACAGTGCTTCTGAAACTCAATAGTATATTTTTTCCGGTAATAGAGACAATAAAAGCTGACTTAGCCATAAATAGAATTGCTTACCTTATGGTTAGACTGACAATGTTATTCCTAAAAAGATCATGACCCCCATGTATGCATTTTAGATTATGCATTGTAGTGTCAAGCCATGCTTTAGATATGACAGTATCGTGTTGGCAAGCATTATCCATATCTCCTGTTATCTGTGTATTTAGTAAAGTGCAAAGAGGTGTTTATGGTACAGATATTACTTCACACCAGGGGTGTTGAGAGATATTTGCCCAAAAATGTGAGCATTTGCAGCTCATGAATGTGCAATAATATTTGTACCTTGCTCATTAGCAAGTGCCTAATTGCATTTATAAAATGGGCATCTGTATTTTAACTGCATACATATATGTATGAGAATTAGAGGCCATGGTGGTGCAGCAGTTAGCGTTGTCGCCAATCATCAGTGGACCGGAGTTCCGCTGTGGCGACCCCTAACTGGGAAAAGCCGAAAGATATGTATGTATGAGAATAATATGCTACATAGTATATTTAATGCGCTAATATTTCATTTTCCCATGAAGCTAACTGATTGTTATTATTTGCTAACTGTCTGGAATTTTGGGATGAAATTTTCATGGCAGTTATTTAAGGTAACTTCTGTCAAAATATTGTTTGTTGCTGTGTACTTCCATCCATTTATAAACGTGGACTGGTCTTATTGTATAGTCGTTCTTAACTTCTATATCATTTTATTGTTTTGTCTTACCTTTCATGCTAATTTTGAAGAATTTTTATTATAGAATCTTTTTACATTCCAGGTCTAAGTTGAAAGGAAGAAAAATATATAATGATAGAGAAATTTTGCAACTAATGCTGAGATTTTGGAAACTTTGAGGGAAAAGGGATTTATGACTGAATATAAGGTCTAGATGGCTCAGATTAACTTTCTGCTGTGCAGAGAATACATTTGATGCATAAAGAACTAGAAACATAATTGGTCAGTTTTCCTTGAGAGGAAGCATTGTTGAGTTCCCAATCAGTTTGGTAGACTCTATGACAGAAAATGACATTTACTAAGATGCATGCCTATAAAATAAAAATATGTAAATGCATTGGTATGTTTTTCATGGGAAAATGAAGATTATGTGTTTATGGGACTCATAGACATGCACACATTTGATACACTGAAGTTAGAAAATGCAGCTTAATGTCTAGTGAATCAAGGAAGCTCCAATTCTAATCACTATGAAATGCTAGACATAAATCACTTTGCAAGATTTTATAAGACACAGAATATAGGAGTAGTATTTCAAGTTTGTGTTGGTAGCTAAGGGTTGATATTTTCTAACTGTGTGATATGTTTCTATTAGTGACATACTAAAAGGGATATTATATTTTATAATTGGTGTGATCAGGCAGAGTAAATAGGAATAATAACTCTTTTGATCTGAAAGAGATACTGTTAAATATTAACTGATATAAATGGAACAATTTCCTGACAACCTCTGCTATGTGGTGGTCAAAGAAAAGGAAATTGTCTACAAAGGGATCACAATCTTTTGCAACCATATCATTCTATAGTAGAGTGTCATCTGTACTCTAAGCTGTTGCTGAAATTTGTTTATGAAATATGATAAAGCTGTACTAATACACCACTGATTTATATGGTTTAGCTCTTGATGTGGTAACCTACTGTTAGATGTTGTGTATAATGCCAGCATCCAGCTTGTAGTGGTCAGCAAATTTAGTTATAGTAGCACCTGCGACTTTAGCTAAATTAACAATTAACAATTGACAAGACCCCTATTCAAATCATAGCTAGCTACAGGCCTCCATCTCTGACTCAAGATGCCCACTCCACCTATCTGGACCTCTGTGAATCTATCAAGATTCAACCCTTTATCCTGATCCTGGGTGATGTTAACTATTCAACCATAGATTGGAAGAAATACTCATGCCAAAACACAAATGCCCAGAGATTCCTTGATTTCATCAGTGTGAATGCCTTGGACCAGTTGGTTGACACCCCCACAAGAGGTGAAAATATCTTGGACTTGGTATTAACCAACATGTGTAACCACTGCAATATCCCTACAGTGTCATCATCCCTGGTAAGATCCGATCACAAAGCAGTCACTTTCGAAGTCACCATCTCCCCAGACCCCCCCCCCCCCACCATCTAGGGTCAAACAAAAAAACTTCTTCAAAGCTGATTACAACTTCCTGAGGGAAGGTATAAACAGCATCACAGCCCCCCCTCCTCCACAGAAACTGGCACATATGTCCAAACATACACCAAAGTACTATATGAGCATTTATATAGCTGCATGGAATCAGGAATACAACTGGTGGACATCTACAATAAATAAACTGTATAATAAAAGGAAAAAATTGCTGCCGAGGACTAAAAAGGAGCAGGTGTCTAATTGGAAGCAATCTCTCCTTAGCCTGAACAAGAAAATAAGAGCAATAGTGAAATCCTCCAAAGCAAACTTCGAGTCCAAACTGGCCACATCTGCTAAAGACAATCATAAGGCTTTCTTCACATATGCCCGCAATCTTAAGGGAAGCACACAGATCTGTTCAGAACTGCTGGTCAAGGACACCACATACACAAACCCCATAGATATAGCCAACCTGCTGGCAATAAGGTTCAGTGAAAACTTCACTCCTCTGTACCCCCATCAGTAAAACAGGACATCCTCAGTACTTGCCCCCCTACCCTTACCTCTAGGGAGCAAGTCATCACTGTCCTCTCAAAGGCAAAAAATACAGCCTCCATGGGACCCGATAATATCCCAGGCTGCATCCTACATGAACTCAGGCAGGAACTTGCAGCACCATTAGGCTCCCTTTTCAACCAAAGCCTGAGTACTGGCTTCATCCCAGCTGAGTGAAGGACAGCTACTGTCATCCCTTTGCAGAAAGGTGGAGCATCCACCGATCCAAGAAACTAGCCTGATCTGCAAGGCCATGGAGCAGATTATTATGAATCTCATTAACAAGGACATTGTCAACCTCCAGACACTTCATTCCACACAGTTTGGCTTTGTTAAGTGGTGGTCATGCCTGTTAAATTTGGTCGACTCCTTTGAGACAGTCACCAAGGCCATAGATGAGGGGAAGAGGGTGCACACTGCCTACCTTGACCTGGAGGACATATGTGAAGAAGGCCTTATGATTGTCTTTAGTACATGTGGCCTATTAATAGGTGAATCTTCCACATTTACAGAGTATGATAATGAAGACAGTGTGCATGGTAAGTATCTCCAAACCTCCTTAATAAGTATACAGTAGTGTATGCTATTTCCTTATTAGTTATGTTTTGTTTTTATTTTTTTAGTTATGTTTATGTTTTTTTACAGGGTAAGCAGCAAAAGCAAACAGTTCCACTCTACAAATAAGTTTGGAGGATATCATCAGCAGAATGGCTGTTGAAGATAATGATGATGATAACATAGTCATATGTATGAGGCAGCCTGAGAAAAGTGATACACGGTCCCCAAGTTTAATGTCAGGATCTCACACTGTACAACATGCTCTGCTGGAAGTGACACTGCATCACAAGTTCAAGCACATGCTGACATTACACTTGGACTTGTACAGGAGGAGATCCCATGCACATCTACACCAATATCTCCAAATCCAGATGAACACTTTAAGGATGATGGCAGACATTTAGAGGTAACAATGACCACAGTGACACCTTTACAAATGCAAGTCAGGTTCAAGAATTTGTTACAGCTATCCCAGCAAACACATAAATTATTGGCAGCCCAGCAGCAAATTTGCTGTGGTATTGTTAGGGCTTACAGCACTGTCACAGAAAAATAGCTGGAAATGGTCAGAGTCCTCCAGGGTATGTGTGAAGATTTCTAGCCCTACTTGGAAATGGCGCAGAGTAGGGATAATGCCCTGACCACACTGATGCATAGTATGGTGGCACACCAAGCATTGGTGGCTGCCTCAATTCATACACTATTTAGGACTTACCAGACTCAAGCAGGAGTCTGTCTTGTAATGGGAAGAAGACAGGGTACTATCCAAACATGTTGGGGCAAATCGCAATGGACTACAAGTGGTTCTCAAGAAATTACTGTGATTAGTCAGATGAACAAGCACAACAGATTTCATGCAGGCCATATCAGTGTTCATCTATACCTAGCAGAGCCTTTCATTCGAGGTTCCAATCATATTCCTGCAGCACTGTCAGATCAGTGTCTGCAGGATCACCTGCATCAAGTAGGTTATGATATCGGACTAACTCACCATCCAGCTTTCATGACAGCCCCTTTTCAAAATTACTTCCACTATCACTTAGTCTACCTTTAGGAGGTGTGTATGACACATTTGACCTTGACCTACAGTGATTCAAGTGTGACATTTCTGTTACTTACAATTTGACCTTCGCAAACTCAGGTCAATGTTTAACTTGAAAGGGAATAAACTGTATATAAAAAAGTGTGTGTGTGTGTGTGTGTGTGTGTGTGTGTGTGTGTGTGTGTGTGTGTGTGTGTGTGTGTGTGTGTGTGTGAGTGTGTGTGTGGTGGTGGGGGTGCTTAAGACACTTTTCAACTGTATGTATTTCATTACTGTAACAGTACTCATTAAAACCTTATGGAGTTGTGGAAAGAAATCTACATGCCATAATATGTGATTATAGTCATTAAAACCAATGCTCTTTGCATTACCTTTCTTACAGCTGGCAGTTACCGTCATCTTAAAGGTAGTAATACACAAGTTTGCATGGAAACACAGTAATGAGAAAATTGCAATATTGAAATGAGTATCCTGCCATGTGAAGAAACAGCGCTGCCTTTTCACCCTCACCACTGCACAAATTATGATATATTATGTGTCAAGGTGCACAAATTATTTTGTGTGGCAAAATAAAATATTCTGATATGCAGTACTTCAACAAGGAAAATATACTATAAACTGCAAAAACATTGCATAATATAAAAACAGTATGATAAATTTTCATTCAAATGCCAGATACAAACTCATGTTAAATATCGAAATCAGAGTTTTTACTAACTGAACAACTTGAAGACATTCACTGCATGCATACTTACACAAACCACCTCACTATAATTTATTGTGCAAAACAGTTAAAAATGTGATTATTACTTATATGATGCCTTATGATATCACTGAACAGGACTCAGTGAGCATTCAGGCATAATCTTATGAGTAACTGTTTTAAAATAAAAAGTAATTATTTAAAGATGAGAAGGAATGTCAGATGAACAGTGAAAGCAGACCATGCACCACACAGCATTAGCCCACAGATATCACTGCATGCATCAGTTACACTCTGTGTGTTTTTACAAGAAAGGAAACACTAACCTGAATGACATAGTCCATAGTTCTGAACTAGATGCTGCCTCTTTAGCTGTGTAGCCATATGCCGTGCATGAGCCCACCACACAGGGTCCCTTACTACTGCTACTGGTGATCATTAGTTGTGATGGGACTGGAACTGTCAGCTGCAGTAACAGCATAGGTCAGTTCACCACCAGACCTGTGCATGATCATATTGTGCAGAATGCAACATGTGGTAAACATCCTACACATAGTAGCTAGGTCTTACTGAAGGATACCCGCAGGCTCATCCAAGCACTTAAAATGACTCTTCAGAAGGGTGAAGACCCAGTCAATGCCAATATGGGTCTGGAACAGGGATGTGTTGTAGGTGTCTTATGCAGCTCCACTTGGATTTCTTACTGTGTCATGAGCCATAACTTCAGGGGATATCCAGCTTCACCTGAAAAAAAAAAAGAGGGAGGGAAAAAGGAGGAGGCAAAAAAATGGAAAAGTGGTTTAGTATTCAGTAATGCATTTATCATGAACAACTACTTAAATATAGTGGAAAAAATATAATTTTCCACTTACCAACAAGATGACCACTGGACATCCTGCCATGCAGGATGAGGTGATAGACAGAGTTTGTATGCCAGATATGGGAATTACATGGACTGCCAGGATTCTGGGTATAGACATTGGTGATGCACCCCCCTGCATCACACATTACCTAAGACAACAAGTATTTCAAAAACTGCTTAAACTCTGTGAATAGAGAAAGTACACTCTGGGCCACAAACCAAGATTTAAAAGTACTATTAAAATCAACTTTAATGTTACCAAATTAATAAAACATAAATATGATAAACGCATTCATCTTCAAATGAAAACTTCATCAGATAAGTTTTAAAAGAAGCTCAATTTAAATACTAGTCAGCCCGGTAAAATGAGTCACATGATTGCCGAGCCCCCTATGATGTTAGCTTCCATTTAAAATGCTTGTTATATTTACCATCCATCAAAACTTACTTTATATAAGGTCATAATTTAAAATTTATATCAACACTTGTAAAAAATTTAAAGTATTCAGGAATGGCAGAAACCACATCACACGTTACCTGTCAGTTGATGGAATGGAAGCCCTTCCTACTGCAGTACCACTCACCCTGTGGAGCAGAAGGGACCCTAACTGCAACATGGGGGCAATCTTTTACACCAAGTACTTCAGGGAAACATGGCATCCCATAAAAGGCACATATAGTCCTGGCTCGGTCCTGAGGTGACACCAGAAAATAGATGTACTGTTCCACATGTCCCAAGAGTACATCCAAAAACTGCTGCAGTATCCTCAAGGCAGAAGCATATGAGATTCTCAGTGTGTGTCCTCAGTCTTTTTTCTGGAAGGTACTCATAGCAAGTATAGTGAGGGCTATATATACCTTAGTATCCACATGGATAGGAAGTCCACACATTCCTCTGGTATGCCATGGGTGTCATATATACTCACTAAGACCCTTACAATATCCATGTCCACTCTGAACCTATCAAGTATATCCTGGTTATCAAAGTTATAGTGAATTATCCCCTGCCTATATCTCTACCTTCTTGGCTGGCAAGCGGCACTGGGTTCAAATGGTTTTGGCTCAGCCAAGGCAAGCAGATCATACTGGGACATAGCAAGGTTAGCAGTAAGTGACAGCATTTTTGAGGATTGCAAAATAGATGGGATAGGCAAGAATATATCTGTAGAAAGCTAGAAAAATTGTGAAAAGTTCACTATAAATCGCAAATAACCAAGAGAATGCTTCACTAGTATACCTTGGGTTACATCATTCCTCATTTACATCCTATTATACATTCCTATTATACACATTCCTGTTATGCATGCATTCATTTGCTTAGGCTTATTTTTGGCCATCATGCATCAGCATAACTCACCTCTAGGAGTCGTGGCTTAGCTGTTTTAATTTGTGGACAGTGCAGATAGCCTTAGCACATCTACATAATGACTATAAATACCACCTTACATGTTTTCATTATTTACAACTATCTTTCAGTAATCCCTAGCAAAATTTCCTTTTTCCATTCCCATGGAGTGCAGTCCAACATTGCATAAATTCCCTTTATTTCTATTTAATTTGCTCCTTCATTTTTCTAAAGATCCATATTCCACTTGTTTTATAACTTTTACAATATTCAGTACTTCAAATGCAATTGGTCTATATTTTGATTTCCATTTTCTAGTTATTGCATTTTTGGCAGCCAACAGATTAAACACAATAAGGCATTACTATATTTAGACAATTCAGATCCTGTGTTCCAGCTGAAAAGAATAATTTCCATAGTTACAGCCATTTGTTCCCCCAATATTTCTGACAGATTGTTATGTAGGCAATTTTTACAATATGCCAACTCATTATACTCCCACAAAATGTTCCCATTTACCTCTTTCTTCTCCATCAATCCAACATTTTCTGTCTATTTGAGGGAAAATTGTTTAAAATCTTCTTGGGGTATAAAATTCCTATGCAAACCTTTCCAAGCAAAAATCCTAAATGTTATGGACTTTGTGGCATACTTGGGAGCCATACATATGTCCTCCTACAATAGCCTTGTAAATTGCTTTTCCAGTCTCTCTTCCCAATATTTTCTGACCTCCTCTAATTGATTCTTATAGTTACCACATAATATTTTACATGCCCTACTGATTAGAACCTTTTTAACAGCTGCTTCTGTTCCAGATTCAACTGAAAACTCTACCAGGGCAGGTCTTTCTCTTAGCATTCCCTTTCTGTTTACCTATACTCTGATATCAATCCCTGAAAGGGAAGGCAGTCTCTAACCTGTAGTCCAAACTTCTTGGCCTCATGTAAATATATTACCTTTCTCTCTCTAGATAATTGCTCCCAATACCTTGATACTTTACCAGTTTTCTCCAGTAAATTCCAGCCACCTCTTGACTATTTTCTGTAACCCTTACTTTCAGTAATCCCTAGCAAAATTTCCTTTTTCCATTCCAGTGGAGTGCAGGCAAGTCTTGGCCCTGCAGATTACTTTTATCTTGGTAGAGAAAGTATTAGAATTTGCTGTTATGAAAACTGAATCATAGTGTATCATCTTCTTTGGTTTCCTGAAGTCAAATTGCCTGACATTGACCACACTGTCTACATTATCCCACTGCTTTAACTGACTGCCATAAATGACAGAGGAGGGCAGCCAAATGAACATTTCTGTTGTGGAAAATGTACCCTCTGTATCCACAGTGTTGTGGCTGTGCCCCCATACCCTGGATCTTTATGCTATCTTCTAAGTTGCACCACCTCAGAGAAAAGGGAACCCATGCTTTTGGCTTTCCTTTGGGCTGATGTGGTGTCAGAGCTGGTATATTTACAGATCAAGATAATGGGTGCTGAACACATTTATCATGAGATGTAGCGGTTATAGTCCCTTGTAAAAACATTTATATCTAACTGTCATGCTTAAGAGACACCACAATGGCAAGCTGGGCAGTAGTAAGCTAGTCCTTGAAAAAAGTACTTGGCTGTTTGAAAGCTTGTGTTTTAATGTTTTTTTTTTAATAATGTTCCTTGAAGTCCTTTGTATCCTTATGGTCCAAGATTTTTTGTATGTTGCTGTTTAGTTATTTCTCTGGCTTAGGAGTTACCCATTTGAATTGTCAGTTTGCTGTTATGTTTAAGAGACACCTCTATGGCATCCTGGGTAATGGTAAATAGTCCTATGTATGCTGCTCACAGCAAGTTCAAGGTTGAAAAAAAGTAAACCATATTCACTGTAGGAGGTTGGAGTCACAGTTACAGTCCTTGCACTCGTGATATGCAACTGGCAGGATTTGGCAGGGTGCAGTGGTATGTGCTTAGGTTTGAAAGACTAATGAAATAGGAAATGTATTTTTGGGTCTCCTCAGACCTCATCTTATTGGCCTGGCTTCTAGTACCCTATATCCGTACTGGGTGTATCAGCCATCCTCCTACCCCCCAGCTACTTCGGTATTGCTGGTGCAGTCATCAATCCTAGAGGCATTCTAGGGGCTTGACCATCTGTGCTTCCATCTGGGAGTGTCTTTTATGTGCCATACCCACTTTCTTTCCCCACCCCCACACACTCAACACGCAATACTCTCCTCTTTGGACCATGCCTCCCCTTAGGGAGTGTCATCAATGAGTGCCTTCCCACCCAGACTGGAACGTCCAACACTCTCTGGCACTCTGTCAGCTGCCTGAAATGGTAATTAAACTTGGTCACCTGGGCCATAGACAGGACTTTATCCCACTAAGTCACTGGCGTGTCTAATGAAATGGTAAATTGTAGGATGGTCTTATTGTTGGAAAAGCCTTTTGAATGTTACCCAATTGTACTGTGGATAATTTTGATATTAATACATTCTTAACAATGGAGGTCCTGATCTCAGAAGTTGAAGTTAAAAAAGTTGATATGTCTGATGAGTTAAGTGTGTAATGGTAGTAAGAGAGACATGAAGCAAAATTTTAAGGAGAGGTCAGGTTCAAGCCAAGGTATTTGAAGTTTTGGACTTTAGTAATGGGGTTGCCTCAAGGGTCAGTAAATATTAGTAGTGAGGTGGAAGAAAATTTGATGTTTTGGTGAGATATTCAACATCATAAGAACTTATTTAGTGGTATTCATTTGGAGGTCTGAGTTGTGAAATAAGATTTGGCATTATTAATGCCATTTTGTTAAGTGTTTAATGGTGGTGATATCTAGACCACTTTCTTCTCCTGTCTCTACCTCTTTCATTTCTTCATTCCTTACTTCAATATTTTATTTTTTATTTTTATTTCATTTTGCTAACTGAGGTAGAATACTGGTCACAGTGGACCATTTACAGGTTCAGGCTATATACAGAAGGGAAAAAGAGCATAAGAAGTAACAATAGAAGAGATTTATAGTGACATGGCAAACACAGTAAAAATTAATAGTAACAACCACACATTTTCCTATACAGAGTTGAATTCAGTAAAGATTTAGACCACAGTGAAAATAAATAAAAGGGTAGGGGACTTAGTAAAGCTGGAGAAACGTGTTAGATAAGAGTAGAAATAATGTGTTTTATACAAAATATACAAGGAAGGAGGGTCAGTTGAGATGGGTGATGCCCTACCTGGCTTAATTCTAGTGATGTAGAAGTAGAGATGGTGGAGAAGAGGCAGCTATGTGTTCTCAGATAACTGAACCTGCTTTGTAACATTTACAAGTAGAATTCTTGAATATGAATGCTTTTTACAGTATTTCTAAAAGATTAGAAGGAAGTATTTTATTTTATGTAGCAGGGAAGAGATTCACAGGTCTGTGGATTTAGGATGGAGAAACTGTGGTCAGTTTGGCTCTTGATGTCTGTAGAGTAGTTATGTTTGGGGTGAAATCTAAGGTGGTAGCTAAAGCTGCAGAGGGATAGACTGTGAGGAAAATAAAGGAGTCAATATTAATAAGTCTGAAAAATCAGAGATCCTAAAAATAGCTTTATTCTGCGAGATACTGAGAGCCAGTGTACTTTTTGTGAACCATACAGTGGTGCTCCATTTTGTTTGCTAGTGTAATGAATCTGCAAATGTAGTTAGCATAAAAATGTTGTTAGCAGAAACTTACAGTGAGGAGAGATTAGTCTTGGAGATAGAGCCAAAATGGGGGAGCTCATATTCAAGTTGGGAGAGGAGATGCCATTATTTCCCTTTAGGTGAAGAAAGTAGGAATGTGTGTAGCCTACAAAAGCTGGGGAGTTTATTTTAGCTTTAGTTAGTGGTGTTGAAAGTTATGTTCCTGATCTGACCAGATTCCCTGATTCTTTGGTACCTAATATCATTGATTTTTTTTTCTTCCGCTACTTAAGATTAGTCTATTCTGGGTTAGCCAGTTTAAAATTTTACAGGGTCTTCTTAAATGTTGTCCTTGGTTGTGACATGGGAAAGGTTGTTTTTTTTTTTTTTTTTCCTTCATTGAATTATCACTTGTAACATAGGTAAATGTACATTATATTTCACATGTATTGCTATATATTGTATAACATAAGTAATATTACATAAATTATTCAGTTCCAACTTTTTTTAAACAAGAAACAACTTTATTAAATCATCACTTATTACACAGGCAATCATATATTTATATAAATAAAAACAAACCACACTGACATAATACTAACTGCAAACATTTTACATCACAAACCATACTGGCATACTCCCAGTTGCAAACATTATACATCACTTATAATCTACCCAGTCTTTCTCACTCAAACATTACATTTAAGTCCTGCTGCCATTTAGGCCTCAGTCCTCTTCCCACAATTCCCATGTACTCTTCCCACAATTCCCACAGTTCCCATTTTTCCTATGTAGTTTGCTCCTACCCTTTTCCAACAATTTCAATTCCAGTTTTATCTCTGTTACTATATTCACTACTTCTAGTATGGTTGGTTTAGATTTTGATTGCCATTTTCTAGTAATTGTTTTTTTGGCAGCCACCATTATTAGACACAACAAGGTCTTACCATGTTTAGGCAATTCTGATTCTGTATCATAGCTGAAAAAAATCATTTCCTTAGTTGCACCAATTTGCTCACCCAGCATCTTTGACAGAGCAATCTGCAGGGAATTTTTAAAGTCTGTCAACTCATTACACTCCCAGAAAATATGTTCCATGCTACCTGTTTCTTCCCCATCACACCTCCAACATTTGCTGTCTACTTGAGGAAAAATTCTATGGAGTCTACTTGGGGTATAAAAATGCCTATGTAATAGCTTCCGTGCAAAGATCCTAAATCTTCTAGACTTTCTTGCATATTTGGGAGACATACATATATCCCCCCAGTGTTTCTTTGTGATATCCACTCACTTTCCCAAATCCTTTCTAACATCCTCTGATTGATTCTTATAGTTATCATGCAATATTTTATATGCTTTACTAATTATTCCTTTCTTAACAGCAACTTCTGTTCTAGATTGTACTAAAAACTCTACCAGTGCTGGTGTTTCATTTAGGACCCCCTGTTTCTTTCTCTTTGCCTATACTCTGATATCATTCCTTGATAGGAAAGGCAATCTCTAACCTGCAGTCCAAATGTGTTCTTGGCATCGTCCCAACTGTGGAACAAAGTCTAGTTATTTGCCCCCAATACCTTGAATCCTTTGCCAGTTTTCTCCAATAAATCCCAGCCCCCTCTTGCCTATTGTCTGTAACCCTAATTGCAGTTATCCCTATTGGCATAATCTCCTTTCTCCATTCCTGTGTTGGCTTAGTTCTTAGAATACCTTCTGCTACTTTATGAATATAATATTCGGTATGATTATTGTTATTCTCTTTAAAGGTCTGCATCCAAAATCCCAGTCTCTCCTTGTTTCTTGAGCTTCCACCTGTTTTATCATTATCTCTTTTCCCTTTGAATTATAGTTTTGGGTCTATATTAGAACCGCAAAAGTCCTATTCACCGCATACGTAAACACCGACACATATTACGTGAACTGCGAATACACCGAATGCCCTAAACCTTGAAATTCAACAACTCGAACCATCATAGTTGTCCAATCCCACCGCCTGCTACATACTACCTACCCAAACAAAATAAATAAACCACATACATACACTAATCAAAACCCTACTTCTAACCCTAAACTAAACCATACTTCCAACCCTAAACTAAATCTCGCATATACTACCATCTATGCACTTACCTTAACCTGCACCCTAACCCTAAGGTCCGTAACTATCGCACTCTTACCCTAAGAAGCTATACCCAAACAAAATAAATAATCCACACACATACACTTAACAAAACCCTACTTCCAACCTTACACTAGACCTCACATACATTACCATCTATGCACTTACCTTAACCCGCACCCTAACCCTAAGGTCCATAACTATCGCACAGTTACCTTACGGAGCTATACCGCAGAAGGGCAAACCATGACGGTTCAACTTTTCGGATTTCATGCTTCAGGATGATCGGTGTTTTCGCAGTTCGATGAATATGTGCTGACATTTCCGTATTCGGAAAAGTGGATCTTTGCGGTCTTAATAGGGAACCATAGTTTTCTGCTGTGCTACATATAGCAGCCTTAACTGTGTTGATCTGAAATACCCCTTCAAATCAGGTAATCCCAATCCACCATTTTCTATGGGAAGAATAAGCTTATCACACTTGACTCTTGCCGTCTTTCTCTCCCAGATAAAATTCTACAGCCCATTATTAATTGTTATCCAAAACTTCTCCTCTGGTTGATAAAAATATGCCTGATCTTTGTATAAGACTAAAGGGACTAAAAATGTTTAAGCTGCTTGCATTTTACTATCAATATCCATATAATAGAGCTTCCATTTTCTCAATTTTTGTAGTACCGTTTGTTTAGTCTCTTCCCATGGATCCTTAGCTACCACAACAGAGTCATTTCTAATCCATACTCCTAAATACTTCATTTTGTCATGTAAGTATGGATATTCCTGAACCAATTCATATGTGAGTACATAATTTACTGCTATTGCCTTTGTTTTAGCTTCATTAATTTTGTATCCTGAAAAAAAATTGAAACTGCCTCAATATGTTCCACAGCACTGTAATGTCCTTTTCTGGTTTTGTCAGGTATAAAATAATGTCATCCGTAAATAGAGTCAGCTTTTCTTGACTATCATGCCAATTATATCCTTGAATTTCTGAGTGCCTTATTTTCTTTGCCAATGGTTCTAAATATAATGCATATAATGGAAGTCATCTTAGACTTGTTCTCCTCATGTTTTAAAACTTTCACAATGACTGGATCTTGTGAGGTTAGCAGATATGCATGCAGTCATATGATTGCAGATCTATTCATGTAATCAATTTTGAGGAGGCCCATGCCTCCTGCAGAACAGGGATTGCCCTTATATAATTTTGGTATACACTCATTTTTATAAATTATTTAATAAATGTGAAACATTTCTCTTGTTATCCTGCCCAACTGATGAAATACCTTTTAGGGCTAGTCAGTGACCCCAAAATTGTAAATTAGAACAGGAAAAACAAATTGATTTTATAGTTTAGACTTTGTTCCTAGATGTCATTGCTGTTTTCATTATTCATTTTAGTCTTCTAAGATATTCCTTACTAAGTTTTGTTTGCATTTGTTCATGTTTTATTGCTGATCCTTCGTCAGTTCCAAAATATGTATACACTCCCTCCTGCTTAAGTTCCTTTGTATCACATTCCTCTCCCAGACTGGTATTTTGTTGGTGCTGCAGTTTTCCTACGTTAAAGATTGCTTTTGCACATTTATCAAGACAAAATGACATTCTTATATCATCTAGAAAGCTTTGACCACTTGCAGTTGTGCTTTCAGTTCTTCATCTTATGAACTATGTAGTTTTAAAACATCCAGAAAAAGAAGATGAGAAGTCTTTACACAAATTGCATCCATGCCCTAATCTGTTAAGTAGACAGCTTAATGGTTTAGGGCAAGACAAAAAGAGCAACAGTGACAAAGTCACCCTGGAATATTACTCTTTGAATTTTTATCCCTGAGATAATAATTTGTCATTTATCATGACTTAACTGCAAAGTGGTTTGCCACTGTTTCATGGTCACTTTAATGTAATCAATCAATGTAGGGTGTATCTTATACATCTGTAAGCACTCCTTTACCCGTAAATGTGGGATGGTGTCAAATGCTTTTTTTGTAGTCTATCCAGATTATTCCCTTTAACAGTTCTCCAGTATGACTTTATTTAACAACAAATGATCCTTTGCTCCATATGACTTTCTTTTATTAACTTTTTGTTCTATTGCCACAATTGGGTTTTCTAATAAAGACTATAAACTCTGTCAGCATGAATTCCAGTATTTAGTTTATACATCGTCAGAAAGAAGTTATCAGTCTATAGTTTTTAGGTTATCTTGCAGGTTCACTCTTAAGAAGGAGTATTATTTTTCCTCTTGTTAAACAGGTTGATGTCTCTTTGGGATGTGCATATAAATAGTTCTTACTAAATCTTTGCGTAAAGATGTCAATACTTTTAGTCAGTAGTTAGGTACAACATCTGGGCCTCAGATTTTCCAATTAGGAGCGTTTCTCTTTTCTTAATTTTGTTTCAGTTTCTCTGGTCGTTAGTTCATCCCATTTCATATCCTATACATTTGACTTTCCTATTGTTTCTATTACTTCTTCAATCTATTCAGCATCTGTGTTATGTTCCACAGGGTCTTCATAGATATCTCTCCACAATGTGCCTATTTCTACTTTTTGGTGGTATTTCTGTTCCTTTTGCCTTGTTTCCCAATTCTCTATAAAACTTTTTTTTGGGGGGGGGTCATCAAAGAATTGCTTATCTTGTATTTTTCCTTTATATTCATCTGCATATCTTCTAAGTTTTTTCTGCCAGTGCTAATATCTTTAGTATATTATTTGCAATTGTGTATGATAGATCCTGGTCTGTTCTGATACTGTGAGCTGCTTTTATCACATCTATCGTTCTATGTATTTTTGTTAATCTGATTCATCTTCTGTACTCATCTAACAGTGACACTTCTTGTCTTAAAATTCAGTACTTCCATGATGGCATTTGATTTCTTCCCTTCCTTTCCTTTATTGCCCTGTGTTTTTGTGGTAAGACTTTATCTGTTATTAATTAAGCTGCACAGTCATGTATCACATCCACTTGTGTTATATCATATGAATTCTGTTAATAGTCTTGATTACTGTGTTCATTTATTTTGTAAAAGTTCTAACATTTTGGATCTTAGTGACTTTCGATAATCTATTTCTTTCATTGATCTTAATATGTCTATCCATCTCTATTAAATCAAGCAACTCTTCCCTTAGATCATTTTCTTCTAAACTAAGTGTACATTCTTCATTCTCCTTTTTCTGCAGGCATTCTGCAGAAACTTTCAGAACACTTTTCTGTGACATATTCTCTTCAGCTTCATCCGATGCTCTTGCATTTGTGAACTAATTGGCCTAGCTCTCCGTAACACAGTTGCCACAGTTTCCTGCTTCTTCCCTTGCTGTGCAACTCCCAACTAAACTTTTGCACTGGTTTCCTGCTGAAGGCTCCAGAGTATCTTCATGTGGCAAGTAATCATGTGCTTCCCATTCCACCTGTGTGTCCTTAATTTGGGGACTCATTGTTCCATCATACTGTGACATTACCAGAGTTCAGTGGCGGATCCAGGAATTTACAAAAGGGGGGGCGCAGTCTGGTTAGTTGAGTACCAGGCTGGGGGTGGGAAATTGAGACACTGGGCTTTGCAGTTGTGGAAAGATCACCTTAAAAAGCTCTGACATCATGTGTGAAAGACCACAATATACACTCAGTTACACATGATGTTGCTGTGGATTTGGTTCATAGGTGTTTCCTAGGCTAATGACCACAAGGGCATTTTTAGGCCTAGCCATGCATCCCAAATCTCTAACAAGTTCAAATACCCTTGATAAGTGTAAGCATGACCCTGGGAGATGAACCATTTACAGGTTACCTGTGTCCATTTAAAACACAGGTGCCAAATCAGGGATGCATTTTCGTTTTCCCATCCAATTGTCCAAAGTGCACTTGAATTGGGTTAGGGAGGAACTCTGCTTCACATGAATGGGAAGCCTGTTCCACAGATTGGGTAGTCTCTGGGGTACATAGCTATCTCTCCAAAAGGTCCGATTTATATCACAGGCAAGGTTTAAGTCTTTAGAATGGGTAATTCTGGTGCTGTTTGTTTTACGGATATGTAAGAGGTCCATCAGAGTGGGGTCTTACAGTGCCCTGTATGCTAGGCATAGATCTCCCCTCAAAAGCCTGTAGGAACAGAATACAGGGATACAGCCTTCAGGTGGTCTGCAAAAGATGTTTTAAATTACACCCTGTATTCTTTTATAGTGAGGAACTTCTGTGGACATTCCAATTGTTGGATATGCCTGGTTAGGTACATACCAAATGAGGCATTGTACTCTATGACAGGTCTGATGAAAGCCGAATACAGTGGGACAATGACTTCCTTGGACTTAGTGTCCATACCTTTGTTTATAAGTTGTGCAACATAGAATGATTTCCTCACCACTGTAAACACGTGATGCTCAAAGGCTAGATTACTGTCTCTGTGTGTAGACACGTGATGATCAAAGGCTAGATTACTATGTGTGTGTATCTCTAAGTCCCTGTGTTTTCAATATTATAGTTACTAGGGATGGACGATTTCCCAAAGGATTCTATTATGCATTTCTTGGCTTTTAGTTTTAGTCCATGGCTCTGGCACCAGTTGTTTGTGTGAGCCCCTCCTAGAGAACTTTTGTGTCAGTGTGAGATTCAATGACAGCACCTAATTTGCAATCGTCTGGAAATTTAGTCAGAGACCATTGACATTGTCCTCAACTTCTGAGAAGTAAATGCCAAAAAGGAGCGGTCCAAGGACTGATCCCTGAGTGACTCCATTTGTGACTGGCCTCTTTGTAGAGGTGGATTCCCCAGTTCTAACTTCTTGGGTCCTGTGAGCCAGTTGAATATCCACCAGATGACATGCGGGATTGTACCTAACCTCTTCCATTTGTCAACAATGCACGAGACGGTATTTTGTCAAATGCCTTGACCAGGTCAAGGTAGGCAGTGTGAATGATTTTGCCCTCATCCATTGTTTTGGTGACCCTCTCAAAGAAGTCCACTAGTTTGAGTAGACATGATATGCCATTGACAGAACCAAACAGGGTTGGGTGTAGTGTCTGGAGGTTTACTATATCTCTATTGATCATCCCCATGATAATTCTTTACATGACTTTACATAAAAGACTAGTGAGACTTGTGGGTCTGTAGTTTTCCAGGTCTGTAGATGGCCCACCTTTGTGCAGAGGGATGATTGTTACCTTTCTGAAGCACTAAGCCTGTTTGGAGGCTACAGTTAAACAGTAATTCCAGAGGCCCTGATAGGTTATGTTTCATGCTATTTAGAAGGCATCCTGGAATATTGTCTGGGACCATTGATGCAGTGTTCTTGGCCTTAGACAGAGCATTAAGGACCTGTTCCCTAGTGATAGTTGGGGGAGTTATATTTAATAATATTTCCTGAAGAAGGTTGAAGGGGGGAAAGAGGGGTAAATTTGGAGATGAATTTATCAGCCAGGAGGTTTGCTATATCTTCTGGCTCAGTATAGGTGGTTACATTTACAATGAGCTCTGCACACAATTGTGTATTGCCTTTGAGGTTGCGGACATAGTTAAAGAATGTTATGTGGTTGTCCTTGGCCTGTGAGGACAAACTTACCTCAACTTTGGCTTTGGTAGACTTTATTTGTCCTCTGAGTTGTTTGTTTAGTTTGACAAGAGTGCTTTTATCCTACCGGGTGCTACACCTCTTAATCTTTGCCATGATTTACTTCCTCCTGTTATACAGCCTATTGATTTTGTGATTCCACCAGGTTGGCTTGTTTTTTGAGTCAGTTCTGTACTTCTTCCTGGTAGGTACAGCTGCCTCTGTGCCGCTATTAACCTGCTTTTACAGGGTTTCCGTGAACAGTTCTGCATAGGCAGAAGTGTTGTCAGGGTTTACGGTGGCTTGAAATCTTGCCAGGTTCTCACTTAATAACAGGAAGTTATCCTTAGAATAGTTCCTGAATATTCCCAGTTGAGCTGGGGGTCCACGTTTATTGTTACTTCAAAGGAGAGTATTTTGTAGTCTAACCTTACCAGGAAAGACATTATAGTAGGGGGTGTGCAGCACTTTCCCATATTAGCGAAGACCAGATCCAGTATGGTTGCACCCCTGGTTGGTGTATTGACTATCTGGTTCAGGGAGCTTGTGTTTACAAAATCCAGGAATCTTTGTAGATGTTCATTTGGTGTCATATAGGATTCCCAGTTAATAGTGGGGTAATTACAGTCACCCATGAAAATGGTATTCGATTGGATGGTTAGTGTTTTTAATAAGTTTAAATACATGATATGGGTTTCCTGGGTCATGGAAGGGGACCTATAGCTTGCAAGGAAGTGGTACTGGATTTTGTCAATGGTGATGTGAACGTGGAGCATTTCACATGCATTGTCCTGTTTGACCAGTCTTGAAGTATATTTATTTTGGATGTAGATAGAGACACCTCAGCCTTTAGTCCCTGCCTGTGAAGTAGCTGGCCTAAATGTGTGGAAGACATTATAACCTTGCACTGTTGGTGTGCTCTCCATGTCTTTAAACCATGTCTCAATAGACTTTGTTCCAGTCAGCTACAATGGACCCTCCTACCATTGGCTGTAACTGCCGTTAAATAACTGACCTGTTGAATGTAATGTATTAGAACAAGAACACTCATCCATCTACTTGCTTAACTGAATAAACTACTTGAAAGTCCAAGAAGGTGTCTCTATTCCTCCCACAGGGAGGGTATCAAATAAGAGTCCCCCAGATCTGCTAGCTAAAGTGATTTTTATCTGGACTAATCCTTTGGACTCTGTTTCTTGTTAATCCTCTCTCCACTGGGTCATAGGTTGATACCAGACCTGACTTGAGCTTTCTGGATTACCTCTAGTCTCAGATGTCATTTAGTCACATTAATATATTTGCCTGACATGCTGCTAATGTTTCCATGTCTCCATGGTGGGTCAGATGTTAGTCTCAAACACATAATTAATGTACTTCTCTGCACACTTTTCTTAAAATAGCACATCCTCTTCTTCAACCTTCCACAGAAGGCACACTCACATGCACACCTAGGGCCAATTTAGAGTATCCAATCCATCTGCAGCATGTCTTTGGGATGACAGAAGGCACCCGAGCTGAGGATCGAACCGGAGAACCTCTTGCTGTGAGGCGGCAATGCTAACCACTGCACCACCGTGGCCACCCAAAATAGCACATCCTCTTATGCATCCTTATTTTCATTCGTTCATTTCACGTTAACTAGAAAGTCCCTCTGAGCTAGAGGCCCTTAAGCAAAGGACTTTTGTAGTATAAGATTACACAGCAGAAGGCACACAGTTTCTGACCAAGTGATTATGTATAGGGCTGTTATTAAAGAAAGCTGCATTGCTACATGGGTATGCGTGGATACAATAATTTTCACTGAAGGACTAGTACAGAATTTGGAAGTTGGATTCCTTACACACATTGCAATTTTACTTTACTTGCTTTCTTATTTACTTCTACAATGATTATAGATATTGAAATAAAATAGCACAAACACTAATAGCCATTTGCAAACCAAACAACACAGTCTGACAGTGAAAACAGACAGCATGAGCAGAAAACTTCTCTGTCCTTGGAACCCACATCCATTGCAGTGGCATAAAACCACATTCAAAGAAAATGCAGTGGAGGATTAAATTTACCTTTGGGCCGTTTTCAAACCAAAGGCTCCTTACACACATTTTTACAGCCATACATACATGTTTGTCTTCTTTGATTCACCATCCTGATTGTACTAAATTATATTCCTTGCATAATACAGCACACTTGTTAAAATGTGGTTTAAATCTGACGTTTTGAACATTCTAGTAAGCAATGAAACAAAACATATGAACCAATAATGACAAAACTACCCATTTCAGAAATTTTCAACAATCAAAGGCCACTCAGACATCTGTCATTACAATCCACCAATATCAGTTAATAAGTACAATCTCTGCAGAAGTAAAATAAAAGAAGTTGCTACTGGCAAACAACTTTACACTTCAGTGTTTCATCTACATATACAGTTAGTTGCATATTGAAAACATACTTAACATGAGCAGCAGTAAATTTCTTTTCCCTTGAAATTCACAGTTCCATGAAAATGTACTGAAATTCACTCTTAATCCCTTGAAAATGCACTGAAACTCATTCCCTGAAAATGTATTGAAACTCAAACTCATAATTCTGTCTGCATTTTGGTACTGGTTAGGGTTAGGGACTTCAAAAATAATGCATGTTGGCAGTTATAATCTTTATACACGATATAATAGCAACAGGAATTTACAGGGGCAATGCTTGTAACCAGATTTTCTTTCAGTATATTACTTTGGTAAAAGAATGCATGTTTGTTTGTTATGCTAATTAAGTCAGTCAAAGTAATAATACTTGCACACAATATAAGAGCAACAGAAGCTGAAATGGAGTACGCTTGTGAACCAAATATTGTTTCAGTATATGACTTTTGTAAAAGAATGCATGCTTGTTGGTTATGAATTCTGTAGTTAACATCTACGTCTTGTACATGGTTTGGTATTGCAACAACAATTTACATAGGAAGCTGCTGTGAACCAAATAGACTGTTCTGTTGTATTGAAAACTTATATTCAATGAAAAAAGTAACACTTACAGAAGTTGCAAACCCCTCATGCCAGCAGTCCTTTGTATTTCCAGTGTGAATATATTAAAATTTATTATGAAGTTAGAAGGATACGGAGAAAAATAAAACATCGCTAATTAATCGTCTCACTCAGGCTGCAGCAGGATATGCCGGCGGAACAGATAGCTTAAATTCAGCGCCTAAGTGTTGAACATGTTCACTTCCGTGGTGGCGTGTGTGTAGTGCGCGCATGGTTCTCCTTAAAGGAGAAGACACCACCGTGCAGTGTTAAGAATTTTTTTTAATATATTATTAAAATAGTGCAGACAATGCATTTTTTAATGGAGTTCCAAACAGCTTTAAAAAGGGGGCGGCGCGCGCCCCTGCGCCGATGCCTAAATCCGCCACTGAGAGTTGGATTTTTAACACTAAATCCTTCCCTTCGCAGGTAATCCATAACTTCAGTTTCTATTTCTTTAACTTCTCTATTACTAATCCTCTTTTCTACTTTTTCCTTTTGTTTTCTTATTGTTCGTATTGTGAAATGTTCCATATCTGTATGGCTTTGACTATATTTCTCTTCCAGTATCTTTGGTGTTGCTTTTTTATTGATTAGTTTTGCTTTCCACTTTGCATAAATATTGCATCAGGTCAAATGCCTTTTTCTTTCCATGTCCATATTTCTTCTTCAGATGCCTCCCACTCCACCAGTTTCTCCTTATCTAGAGGTCTCATTGTTCTATCACGCTGTGCTGTTACATGATTGGATTTTCAACACTAAACCCTTCACTTCACAGGCATTTCATAACTTCAGCTTCTATTTGTTTAATTTCTTTACTAATCTTCTGTTCTATGTTCCCCCTTTGTGATCTTATTTTTTGTATTGTGAAATTTTCCATATCTGGATGCCTTTACCTGTATTTTTCTTCAAATATCTTTGGAGCTGCTTTTTGTATTGATTATTTTGGCTTTCTCCTTAGCATAACTATTGCACCATATCATATCTCTCTTTCTATTCCATGTCCATGTTTCTTTTTTATACCTTTCAAAAATCTCTAAATTCTGTTCTTTATATTTTGGTACTTCTTTGGTCACTTCTTTTTCCAAACAGTCTAAAGTTGCTTGGTCTAGATCTGTTGTATTAATGAACATAAGTTTGCATTTGAAGCTTTTGACAGTTTTTTCTTGTGCAACTATTTTTTTCCTCTAATTTCTTTCTTAATCTTTTTGAATATCTTCTATCTGGAAATTCTGGGCTTCTTGCATACTAGTAAGAATATGGAATTTCTTTCTTATCCTCAGCAGTCCACTCTATCATCTTTGCGGCTCTTTTTTGGCCTCTCAATTTTTGTGGGTTTTGTGGACTACTACTTCCTTCTACAACAGGGGGGGGGGTCATTCACCCATTGTAGGAATGCTTTCATGCCTTGAGGATTCTACACTGTAATTTTTTTTCTACTTCTGGCATCAGTGTGCCTACTAGAATTGGGCAGTTTTTTTTTGGGACTTGTTCTCCTAGCTGTCTTTTTTTATTTTTGACCTACTTCTGTCCATGTTATATGCTATATAAAATACAGTCCATATATCAGTGTCATCTTGATGACATTTTGTAAAAACAGGGTCCACCTCATGAAGGTACTCACCAAGAGGATGGATTCACTTCCAGCAATACTACTCTCCTATGCTTGTTGATTTTATCATCTCACCATTCGGACCCCATCATCTCTCCATTTGGACCCCTTCATCTCCCCTTTGGTCTAGATGACATTCAATAAGCACACTGCTTTACTGACATTCAGGTAGTAGTGCCCTACTACCTTCTGTCTGGCAGTCTCTCAGAGCTTCAGACTCCTTTCTCTGCATGTTTGTGGGGTTAAAGAACCAATTAGCTGCCACAGCAGGATAGTCATTTACAACCACTGATAGCAGCCCTCAGTTTTTTCTAGTACCTCTGTAAGAGAAGGATCAAGACTACCTTTCTCTGACAAATTTATTCTCTGGCGCTCAGATAAGAAACCGTCTGGGTTATTTCATTCTTATAGATTCATAGATTATTACTAGGCTAATGATGCAGATGGCCTTTCTAAACCTAGCCAAGTGTTCCAGAAAATATAATGATGTCCTGTATCCGAATAGGACATTGAGGGCCAGGCATTTGTACGTTACCTATGTCCATAAGAGACATAGGTGCCAGGCCCAGTCTAAATTTCATATTCCCCATCCACTGGTCTAGGTAGCACTTGAAATGGGTAATAGATGAACCCAGCTTCACATGGATGGGAAGCCTGTTTCATAGGATGGGCAGTCTCCGGGACACATATCTGTCTCTCCAGCATATTCTGTTTAAGTCACAGACAAAATTCAGGTCCCTAGACCTTGTATTTCTAGTACTCTTTGACTTATGAATATGTAGGAGATTCATAAGTGTGGGGTTTGTGGATGCTGTAAGCCAGGCATAGATCACCCCCTCAGTAATCTATAGAAGACTTGAGTAAAGGGAAAGGGCATTGAGGCACTCTGCATAAGGCAGGTTTTTTAAGCCTGGTATTCTTTTTATAAGGCCACTCTAGTTGCTACCTATGCCTGGCCATGTACATACCAAAGGGACTATTGTACTCTATATTGGTCTGATAAGGGTGTAGTACAGTGGTATAATGACCCCTTTGGACATAAATGCCATGTCCTTACTTCTGAATTGCACAACATAAAAGGATTTCCACACCACTGTGGCCACATGATGGTTGAAAGTAAGGCTACTGTCTACATGCGTACTCAGATCCCTGACCAATGGGTCAACTCTTGGGAGTGTATTATCACTATGGTAATTAGCTGGGATGGTTGACTTCCCTAAGGGTACAATTATGCATTTCTTAGCTTTAAGTTTAAGACCCTGGCTTTGGCACCATTTGTTAATCAGAGATAGACCCTCTTGAAGAATGTTAGTGTCTGCAGGGGAGTCAATGATAACCCCCAGCTTGCAATCATCTGCAGATTCAGTCAGACATAAACCTTTAGCATTTACTTCCATTTCAGAGAAATAGATGCCAAAAAGGAGCAGGCCCAGTATGGAGCCCTGGGGGACTACGATAGTGACTGGCCTCTTGATGGAGGTGGCCGCACCTATTTTGACCTCCTGGGTCCTATCAGTGAGCCAGTTTGCTATCCAGCTGGTGATAAACGGGTTTATACCTAAATTAACAAGCTTGTCTATAATGCCTGAGTGTGGTATTGTGTCAAAAGCCTTGGTCAGGTCAAGGTAAGCTGTGTGCAGAGTCTTACCTTAATCCAATGCTTTGTCAACTTTCTTAAAAAAGTCCACCAGATTTAATAGGCATGGTATTCCTTTAACAAAGCCAAACTGTGATGGGTGCTGCATTTGCAGATTACCTATGTCCTAATTTATCATCTCCATGATAATTCTTTCCATGGCCTTACATATAAGGCTGGTAAGATTTACGGGCTTGCAGTTATACAGATCAGTGGTTGGACCTCCTTTGTGCAGGGGAATGACTGTAGCCATCTTCCATTCCTTGGGCAGAAAATCTGACTAAAGGCTCCTGCTGAAAATGATTCAGGTGGGCCAGAGAGGTCATGTTCCTTGATATTTATTAAGCATCCCTGGATATTTTCAGAGCCCATCAATGCAGTGCTTTTAGCCTTGGAAAGTGCACTGATGACCTGCTTCCTGGTAATGGTTGCACGGGGGTGTGGTATGCTGTATTTCCTTTGGACTCTCAGGGAGAGTGGGGGGGATTTGAGTTGAACCTATCAGCCAAAAGGTTGGCAATGGCCTCTGGTTTAGTGTGGGTGTTGTAATTTACAATAAGTTCTGCACATTGTTGTGTATTTGCCCTGAGGTTACAGACATAGCTGTAGAAAGCTTTGTGGTTGTCCTTTGAATGAGAAGCTATTTTTCTTCACATTTAGCCTATGAAATATTAATTAACCCTCTTAGCTGCCTGTTCAGAATCATCAAGGGACTTTTGATATTAATGGCTTTGCTGCTCCTAGGCTTGACCAAGATTTTGTTTCTTTTGTTGTATAACTGATTGATATTGGAATTCCACCAGGGTAGCTTGCCTTTTGAGTTGTCTTATTCTTAATATGAGTGGGCACAACTTACTCTGTACAGCTACTGATATGTCAATATGGCTGTACAGAGATTGTGTAGCTAGCTCAGTGTATGCTATGGTGTTGACTGGGTTTGAGGGTGCTTGGAATTTAGCCAAGGTGTTCCTTAGCAGAGAGAGGTTAGCCTTAGAATAGTTCTTAAAGGTTTTTGTTTCCACTGGATCCCTGGATTTAATTTTTATTTTAAGTAATACTGTCTCATGGTCAGGGATCCCTGTCAAATGATTGAGTTTTCAGAAACTCGAAAGTCATATGGTTGATTTCCGAAAACTCGAAGGTTTTGAATGGAGATTGTGGTACAGTGCGAAATGGGAAATTTACCCTTTTCCTCACTGTAGTGCAATCTGGAGTTGGTATATTTAATTTGCGGGGTTGGGGGGGGGCAGGGGTCTTGCCCCCCTGCAGAAACATTTAAAAAAAGTTATATTTTTGTGTGTATGTGGAGGGGCGGTGCTGTTTTTGGATGTTCACGTTTTCAGAAATTCGGTCATATAGTCCCAACCATATGAATTTCGAGTTTCTGAAAACTCAATCATCTGATAGGGATCTGTGGTCAGATCTGATGAGCAAAGACATTACACTGGGTGAGAAAAATTGCCCCCCCTCATGTTCATGAGTACAAGATAAAGAATGTTTGTATCCTGGTAATAGAATGGAGCAGTTGTTCCAGGATGTTGGTATTAGCAAAGTTTAGGAATTGTTTGGGCTTGCCCATTAAAAGTAGTATAGGATTCCCAGTCTATAAAGGGGTAGTTTAGATCCCCATGAATATCGTATTGGGTTGAACAGAGAGGATCTCTATTTCATTGAGATAAGTGGAATAGGTTCCCTGGGACATGGAGGGGGATTTATAGGTTGCTAGGATATGGTACAACTCCCTGTTTTTGGTGAGTTGCACATGTAAGAGTTCCAATGGGCCATACCCTTTAACTAGTTTGGATATGAGGTTGTTTTTAATATAGACTGAGACTCCTCCACCTTTAGTTCCCTCCTGTGTAGTAGCTGGTCTGAAGGTGAGAAAGGCATTATAACATTGCATTGCTGTGGTACTCTTCATGACTTTAAACCATATCTCCATTCCTACACAGATGTCTACACTCTCCAGGGATATGAAGGCTTGCAGGGAGTGTTGTTTCTTGTTAAGACTGCTAGCATTGAGCAGTACCACCTTCAGATATTCCTTCATAGGTCAGTTAAGTTGGTAGTTTTATCACTTTGACAATGTCTAAAAAAGGCAGCACAGGTGAAAAGGTTTTTTGCCAATATCCAAAAGCCTAGCATGGGTAAGTGCAGACTATCCTTGGCAAAGCAGCATGGTCTGTCAGCCATGTCCTACCAGTCCATCAAATATTGTACCCTCCTGGAGTGAACCAGAAGCTAAACCATTTGTTAAACTCAGTCATTTTCTCTTGATAACATGGCATCATCCTTGGAGAAGACAGTTTGCTAATCAGTGCTAGGCTCATACCTGCCTGATGCACATAACAAGTGAGCTTGAGCGTGTCTCACTTCATATAGTCTAGGGAGGTATGCCTCAGGTCATTAACACTGACATGAACTATGATAGAGTCATACTGGTACCTGCGGTTCAGTGACCTGACTGCCTGTCTCACTTGATGGATCCTAGCCCCAGAAAGGCAGCTAACCATGTGGTGAGGGGGATGTTGGTGTACCTCACTATGCAAACATCAGTGACCATGATATTTGGCTGTGCTCTGGTTGTGTAGCTGTGGGTGGTGTTTTAACTGAGTGTTTACATGATGGCTGAGGAACCTTTCTTTGATTGTACTGTGCAGGAGGTCTTAGTGTTTTAGGAAGGTTACCTGTAAGTGCCTCAGCATAAATGGTTTTATGTTTAGAGCTTTACCCTGTGCAGTAGGCATGGTGCAAGTGTCACTGACAACTTTAATAGGATTAGTTTTGGTTGTATGAGAGAGTTTTGCCTCCAGTGTTAAAGTATATTTATACCTCTCACATACTTTATCTGTTTTATTAAGAATAAGTGGGTTGCCAGTGTACATGAGGCAATTGCTACAATGCCCCAGAATACCCATCTTAACCAGAATGGCCACAGAGACAGTAGGGAAGTGCATATCGCGGGCTACAGATCTTCTAAGGAATAGTGAGGGAAATTTAAATATTGAATAGGTCAGTAAGAGAAGGAACTTGATGAGCAATGCTCAGCTATGTGCAAACTAGATGCTCTAGTAATTAAAATCTATCTAAACAATGATGCCACAAAAGTGTAGACCACAAACCTTCCTAATGTAAAATAACTGGTTTGGAGCCCAAGTGCTTAAAGCACAACTAAGACACTGTTAGAATAACAGACACAATAAGCCCTCAACCAGCATTTCCCAGCTCAGAAGGTTGTAGGCTATCCTCTCCTGCCATATGAGTGTAGACTGCACATTTAATGGCATTTTTATTAAGCTGTAGTGCTTGTCTGACTTGCTGTCTACCCTCTATTTTTTCTGTTAGTGTTTGTAATGTATACAAGTTTTATGTTTGTGTTTCTTTAAGAAGGGACAAAAATGGATGTTTGCATTACTTTTTTTCTTGTTGACAAGGGAGGATTATTCTGTGTGCAGTAAGATGAATATTAGCTTCTCAAGGGTTTATACCCTTTCTAAGTGTTTTATGGTGGTTTGTTGACGCTTCACTGATTTTCTGTACTGCGGCTGTGTTTGTCAAGTTCTGTCATTGCCTAGTGCTGCCATAATCGTGAATTGTGGCTGTTACTTCTGTTGATTGAAGTCTTTATTTTAAATCTTTTTACAGGAAAACTTGCTGTTTTCCCAGTTTTTTCTTCATATCTTTGTATGAAGAGGTGAATGAAGTACACTTCAAATGAGTTTTTCATTTAAATTGCAGTTTTGGTGCCAGTTTGTTTTCTGACAGGAATTTTTTTCTTAAATTTAAATTGAATTCCTTACATAAGGCTAATTTATACTCTTTTTTACATGTGTGACTGGAATTAGCCATTTATTGTTTTTATCTGGGCATTTTGATGATATGCATTTGTGCTTAGTGTTGCTTCAGTATAGTATTCTGTTTGCTTCTCTGTTTATATAGTCTTTACATTGGTATTTTAAGAGAGAATATAGGAGTGTTATCCTTTTGCATACTGGGAGTATAGTTTTACAAGTAATTTATACTGACTTGGCTAGTTTTTTGCCCCTTGTCTAAATGGACTCTGAAACTATGCCCCCCCACACACCTTCTAGCATGTCTGCACCTAAAAAACTTAAAAAGTAAAATAAAAAGTATGCCTTAGCCTACATCTTCTGACTCCCCAGTAGCCTCAGCCAAGAACAAGCTATCAGATCACCCACCTTCTTTTACCTCCAGGTCCCCTGGTGCAGTGTGGGTACCACAGATGTGCATGACACAAAGGTCAGACACATCCTCCAGGGTTGTGCCATTACCTGGTTCAGGTATTGGATAACTAAATCCTTTAGTCGCAGGTGAAGTCAGGGGTTCAGAATCTGTTGCCAGGGTTGATAAGTTTCCCTCCCACTAAATATAGTGCATACTAAAAAGAGACAGAAATCCCATCATATAGTTGAGCAGCGGTCTCCATCTGGCTTCTCATCAGAAATAGTGGCATAATGAGATCCATTGCGCAAGCAGTTGATTGTGGGATGCATACCAAGGTTAATAGTAAAACCTGTGCTTCCACCCTTGACCTTTTTTGCACTGATCTTGATTTTGGAGGGAATCGTGTGTCTAAGGGTTCAGACCTACCCGAGTTGGATCAGTCTCCTGTGATGATGAGCAGATACAGGAACCCAAGCTGATGTTTTCTTTTTCCCAAATGCTGGCTAAATTTAGGGATGTATTTAATTGGGAATAGTGTTCTACTCCCACTGATGGATTATGGGGAGCCACATTTTTATTTACTTGGATGACTTACTGATCTGTACTGATTCTGCGTCCAAGTGTTAGGAATCATTAGAGAAGTTTTGGTCTTACTCTCTCTTTTAGGATTCAAGTAGAACTTCATGAAGTTGTGCTTGACCCTCCACCCTCACAAAGACGTATCTTTCTTGGGTGTCTTATCATTTCCAATGCATGAATGGCTTTTTTTGTCTGAAAACAAGATTCTTCCTTACCAAACAGTGTTTCTGGAATTTTCCAACAGCAATGTCACCTCAGCTTGAGGATTTCTGACAATTCTTGGATTGATGGCACCCATGATTCTAATGGTACCACTGGCTCATCTTCATATGAGAGAAATTCAATGGTATGTCTGAAATTGTTAGAACCAGTGCCTTCATTCTCTGGAGAGCCAGTTGCTGTTGCTTCCTTTCAACTGCCAAGAGTTAAAGTGGTGAAGAGGTGCAGCCAGGATTTTCAAATTTGTACTCATTGCTCCCAGACTACTGCCCCTGTCAGTCTACACCCACATCAACACATGACTGCCCACTCCCTTCCAAACTGCTTCCCAAACCATGCCCCCTTCATAATGCTTCTCTCTGGAATGGTCACTGAGAGCTGTATGCCAGGAAATTAATCACTTACATGAAGTTACAGCATGGGCATATATTCCAAAAATGCATTTTCCTTGGGTGGAAAATCACAAAATACGTTCTCATTTACACTCAGACAGATCTCACCTCAGTGGGAGCTGTAAGATATGTTATCTGAAGGAAATGAAGTCTGTCCCAAATCAGGATGGATTGTAAGTATTACTTTAATATACTAATACATACGCCTAATCTGCAACTCAAGTCTCTTCAGCTCCAGCTGGATTTTTAAGTCCACTGCAGAAAAGTTGAGCTGTCCATTCTCCGAGGATATTGTATCTCCACTGTCAGTCTGATTATCCTCCAGGCTGCCGTTTTCTGATGCAGCTGTAACCAAGGCTGCAATCAGGTCTGCCTTAGTCAGGTTTCCATGCACCAGCCCCCTAGCCTGACACATCTCTGCCAGCTGTCTCCTTGTCAGCTTTCCATACTCTTCTACTGACATGCTGCCTGCTCACCCTGACTAACACTAAGCTAACAAAAGAAATAAACAATTGTGATCTGAACTCTTGGTATACACTGCATGACTGTTTTAGAGTACAAAACACTTTTAGAGATCACTGTCCATAAGCTACAGGAATTCACTCTACCCCACACCACTACAAGCCAATCCATATGTGAAGTAGATCCCACCACTGCAAACCACTTGTGACAACCATGCCCTGGCCCCAGTAATCAAGGTGCCTCAATCCTCACCACTAACACCAGAGAGGTCATCTCCTAGAAGTGGAAAGGATAACTAATACACACAGTAAAGTACAATTTCCCTTAAGTGCACACAGAGATCACAGTCAGTCTGCGGCTGGCTGCTCCCTTGCTTACCAGGTCCCCAGTAAGACTCCCCACTGGCACAGCTATAGGGTCCAGGTCTCAGCCTAACTGGGCAAGCTAGAACCTCCAGTACCCTCTCTGTCCAACCAGCGCTTCGTGTCCCTGCCCAAGTAGCTGACACAACACACACACACACACACACTTTGAGATAAGTATTTATACAACTTCACAGACACTCCTGGGAAAGGCTGACACAGCTTCTCCAGGTGTGCCCCTTTACCCAGACTATATGGTAGTAATTATTGCCACCACCCAGTTAATAATATCAGCTACTAAAAGGCCCTTAAAAGGGTGTCCAATTATTACTGTGCAATATTAATATCCAATGGTAATGTGACAATACAGTCAAAGGCTTATCGGAAGGGCATAGACAGTAAACTCTATAAATATATAATGTACTCTAAAGCATACTTCATCTCTACACAAACCAGCCATGGGTAGAAGGTTTTAAAAATATTTAATAATAAATAATTAAAACACAAGACAAAACTACTACACCACAGAGATATCTAAGAGTTTACAGATCACATAGAAACTTAAAATAATACATTAGGACAGGTCTGGTTTCAAAGGAAAATACCTAATTAATCTTTACTAGCTTTAACTATTCCTACAAGATATCACAGTGCTAAAAACGTACATGTAAGCATAAGCAGAGTGCTGATAAGTTAGATGTCCACGATCAAAATGCTCCAGGTCTCTTGTGAGAAATAGTATTTAAACATTACTAACAAACATGTCTCTAAGGCCCTCCCAAAATTACATAATTTTTGACACTTAAGTTTTCCCAGTATTCATATTGCATCATCTTAACACCTGGTCTGAGTTCTCAGGCCACAAACTGCATTATTTAGCAATCTAACACCTGCACAGAAACTTACAATGATACAAGACATTTCACATGTATATGCTAACAGAAACTAAAGCAATAAAAGCACCTTCCACATCTAAATTCTAGTCATAAACTTTAGCCTTAAAACAATGGGCATGAAATCTTCATCCACCCGCCCTCGGGCCAAATTCTAACATGAAAGGATACAAAATGCTTCACTGGACCAGTAGAATGCAATGTTGTCACATATTTTGCAGTTCCACATTTCACAGTGTTTTCCTACATTTAAAAACACAAGCCTGTATTTTGCATTTATTTATACAGTCAATAGAATTATATATTAAATTATATTTGACTAGGCTGGCAACCTTTGCCCATCTCTCCCCAGTCGTCACAGCACCTAATTTGCATTCATCCACAAACTTGGTTAGCCTCAACCCCTCCGTTTTGGCCTGGACTTTTGAGAAGTATATGCCAAACAAGAGGGGCCCAGGACTGACCCTTGTGGGACCCCACTGGTGACAGATCTGCTGGTAGTGGTGAAGTCTCACACTTTGACTGAGTGTTGTCAATCTGTGAGCCAGTTTGCAACCCACCTGACAACATATGAGTTGATATTCAAGTGGTAAGTTTGTCATTGATGCCTGAATATAGGATTGTGTCAAAGGCCTTGGCCAAGTCAAGATAAGCTGTGTGCACAGCTTTGCCTGTCTCTTCCCTGTTCCTCCCTTCACAAAATTGTACTGAAGTAAGTACAGCCAGTATGTTTCCTGACATCCTTACAGTGGTGGAGAGAAACACTGAGTATTAATCCAGGACTTCTGTTCTCCCCTCCAATGCTGGGGCAGTCTACCCAGACAGATTTGTTCATCTTTGCATGGGTTGCCTTGTCAACAGGGAAGCAAGTACAAGCCACCTGGGGTCCCAAGGATGCACTGAAGCACATCAGTATCAAGGACATGTTGCCAAAGATGCATGCCTTGAAGGTTTTTCATCTCGTATGAGATCTGGGTTCTCTTCAGGTGATTATAGACAACACCACTGTTATGTGAGATCTCTGCAAACAGGGAGAGGGCTACTAAGTCTTACTCTCTGTGCTGGTTGGCAATGATAGCGTCTTGGTATTCTCTGACTGTCCAGGCTACTTACATCCCATCAGAACAGGATGTTGTGGCAGACAGACTAAGCAGATCCCAAGCAGTCCTGCATGTGTGGAAGCATAAACCAGCAGTGTTTCAGTATCTAGTCCAGATGTGGGCAACACCTCCTTTCAAAACAGACAGCTAGATAAATTCAATTCCAGACATCCTTGTAGCCATGCTTGGAGGACAGACATATTCTTGTTCCCTTGGATGGGAATGTTACTTTATGCATTTCCACCCTTTCCTCTAATTCAAAAGGTACTATTCAAAGCTCAGAGAAAAAATGGCAGAGGTCATTGTGGTGACACTATTGGCCCAGGGGATTTTGGTTCTCCCTGTTAATGGTACTTGCCAATGGAAATGAAAGTTATTCAACACAAGCTCATTTTGACAATGGTGATATTAATATATCAGGCAGACATAATGGTAATTTTATATCAAGCAAGTAATTTGATAATATGCAAATATAATTGTTATAATAATTATGCAAATGAATATTAATATTTTTGTAACAATAGTAGATATACCCCAACTATAAGTGCAGGTTGTTAATGCTGAAGTGATCTGCATTTTACCACAAAGCAATTCTGTAGATGTCACACCATTATTGAGATATTTGCATAAGTATGAATAGTATGCATATGTGCATATTTAATGGACAAATAAATATAAATTTCCTCAAAACAGTGCTTGTTAGATACCAGTTATCTCTGCAAATATTCATAATATGTCAAGAAAGTAACTCAACTTTTCTATGGTACCCAACACCCCATTTATCTGAAAAGCCATTCCTAACCTCTGTGGTGACTGGGCATGTAAAATTATGTTCCACAATGCATTCAGATGGATAATGCATGAGATATTTACATGAGCTATGATATTCATGCAAATATGCATTGCAATACTAAACAAGTATAAAAAAGTGCAGATTGGTAGCAGTCAGACAGCAGGTATCAGTGATAACTTTTGCAGTATTGTGTACAATTTCATCTGATACCATGGAGTATCATATAAACACCTTCTAGTTCAAGTCATTAACATAATTATTAGCATATGGCATATATTCATAATATTTCTGGAAAATACCTCACATTTTCTCTGGTACCGAGCACACCATTTGTTTAAGGAGCCATTTTTTACCTTGCGGTGACTGTGCATGTAAAAGACTATTCCACAATACATTCAAGTGTACAATATCTGCAATATTTATAGAAATAGGATATTTTTCCATATATGCATATTTTATTAGTAAACAAGTATAAATATCTGCAGCTCAGAGCAGGAATGGGTGACAACTATTGCAGTATAAAGTAAGCTTTTATTTGATACCAAAAAGAGCCATATACATAGTCTATCTGGGTTAAGTGATTAACAAAAATATTAATTTTGTGTATATTCATAATTTGGCATAAAATAAATCATACTTTCTGTATTACTGTGACTGCTTCTGTTTTTGGGCCAACAGACATTTCTGAACTATGTGCTGTGCTGTCCTCTTAAATGCTTTTCCACCATACTATTATGTAGATACCACCTGAGAAATTTACACAAAATATGTAAATATGCATCCATGTCATATGTAATGCTAAAGAAGTATAATATCTGCAAAGTGGTGGTGGTTAGATACCAGATAACAGTGGAAAGTTTCCCAGCAGTAAGTAAGCTTTTATTTGATGCCATGAAGTACACATAAAAACACCTTACAAGTTGTAATATCGTATATAGTCATAATTTTTTATTTAAACAAATCACTGAATCTCACTTACTGACCATCTAATTTTTGTCTCAAGGCATTCCAAACTATAAAATTAAAAATAAATAAATAAATAAAAAATAAAAAAGAGATTCCTAAACTTTTGTTTTGCTTACTGGGTCTCTGAAATGCTACCCTGCAATGCTTCTCTGTTGACACTGGCTAAGATATTAACATAAATAAGATATTTTATCAGTAAACAAATAATGGACATTTACAAAGTGGTGGCAGTCATAGTTTTTCTGCATTATTTGCTCTTTCATGTAGCAGTATATAAATTATTTCTGGTTCAAGGTATTATTATTAGATGTATACAATACAGCCCATTACAACACCGCCCCTGAAACACAAATGCAGTAACACACACACACACACACACACACACACACACACACACACACACGCACACGCACACGCACACGCACACATACACATGCACACACCATTGCTCTGAACCCCATGCAAGGACTGGGGATAAAAAAACAAAAATCAGGGAAAAAAGTTGTTTGAATAGCACAGATGACGTTAGCATATGTCATCTGAAGAATAGGAAGTGTGAAATACTGAATGCAATCCTCTGCATTTACTAGAAAACCACAACCTCTATGAGGAACAGACTAAACTTATCATGCAAAATGAATGACATTCTGCTAGATCAGGGACAATTGAAAGGTATCACACAAACACACACAAGCACACAATAATTCACAATCTCTTAGCTCAACGATAAGGGACAAAGCCAAAGGAAAAAAAACCTGGTGGAAGGGACAAAGGACCAAAATCAAGGAAGCCTAGATTTGGTCTGACAGCAGAAAAAGTGTAAATCAATCATCCTGAAGCTGCTTTATACAGTAGAGAGTTGATTATCTGAACGTCGATTATCAGAAACGTCAGTTATCAGAACCAGCTTTCCAAAGTTTTCAGGTAGGAAAAAATCATAAAGTCTGAATATGTAAACATTTTATGTATTTGCTTGAGCATGTTTTTTGAGCTTGTAGCCAGCTCATGTGTGAAAAATATTCTTTATTGTGCATTGGAATCACTGTATAGTTGAAAAGTGTATTCCTACATGCAGAAAAAAGCAAGATTTTAGAAGTTTTTTATCAGGTTCAATTATAAGTCTGATTATCCAAACAATTTGATTATTCGAACTACCCTAGGTCCCAATTAGTTTGGATAATCAAATCTCTACTGTACACTAATCTTCAGTACCACAAATTGTTCAACCTAGTTAGTTTAATGAGATAAAAGAAAAAGAAAATGCAAGAAAGAACCAGATAAGTTCATGAACTAAAAACTGAAAGATCACTGTTTTACTCCTAGAAGTTGCTGCACAGAGCAAATTGTTTATAGCATGAGCATGAAACTGTACATATACTTTTGCTCCTAAACCTTCACACACACTGAGATAATCGATATATTATTTAGAGTCACTGTATTATTAAAATGACCATAGTTATTCAAAAAGTAAAAAATAGAATTTAATTTTATTTACCAAAAAATTATAACAAAACAAGACAAAATGTGCTCACCCTTATTATAACACTGAATCTTATTAATTCGTCCAACTGCTTCAACTCTTCTGCTCCCCCAGCATCGTAACAGAAAAAAAAAAGAAGTTAGAGTGAGACAGCACATTAAGATAGAAATGGGTGAACTTTACTACTGTTAAACAATCCTCTTGTTTCTTTAAAAAGATGGATAGACATCTGATAAACTAATTGGTTAGAATAGCATTCTATTCAATCTCCATATATATTTTTTCAGTTATAGTAAGAAGTGGAGGTACTTGGAATGGCCAATGGGTAAAAAAAAAGTAAGGATTATTTATTATTTATTTTTTGTCCTATAAACTAGACTTGCTGATTACATATTTCATAATTTCTATTACGTACTTTGTGCTGTGGCATGAAGTAGCTATTCCACATGGTGCATATCAACATATAAATCTAAACCAACTATATTAGAAGTAGTGAATATAGTAACAGAGGTAAAACAACTGGAACTGAGATATTTAGAAAAAGGGTAGGCAAACTCCAAAGGAAAAATTGGGAATTGTTTGAACAATACATACAGGGGAAGATTGAGGTTTAAAAGGAGGCAGGGCTTTAATAAGCTGTGTGATGTTTGACTAAAAATGATTGGGTAGATTATAAGAGATATTTAATGTTTGCAACTGGGAGTGTGTCATTATGGTTTGTGATGTAAAATGCTTGCAACTAGGATTGTGTCGGTGTGGTTTGTTTCCATTTATATAAATGTATAATTGCTTATGTCATAAGTGATGGTTTAATAAAAATGTTTTTGTTTTTTAAAAAAAGTGGGGACAGGAATTGAATAATTTATGTAATGTTGTTTAGGTTATATGTATAATGTTTCTTAATGTTGATCTGTTAATGCAGCTTGATAAAAGGTAGTTGTGGGATATTCATGTTTTTTAGACCTCCTTAAAGAAGTCATAGAAGCCAGAAAGACATTCTCAGAACCAAGGCAGAGACTATGGCAGGAAGGAATTAAGTCATATTTGTTTTACACAGTTATTTTGAAAATCATGTGGAAGGACTAAACTTAATGTTTGTTTTTTTTTTGGCGTATGACGTTGCCAGTGACACTATGGAAGACGCCATGGCGGAGAATAGTTATAGCGGTTTGTCTACACTTCTTAGTCAAATGGAATTGGATTTTATGAAATTGAAATGAATGCAGCTTCAGTGACAACACTTTGAAATTTGTATAGCACGCAAGATTATCCCTAGAGGTTTGCTTATCTTAAAGATGCCTACTACAGGTACTGCATATCCTGATCTTTTGTATAAATGGCAAATGATTAATATAGACACAAGTATACGCTATATGCAGTTAATGAATGAATATTTCTTGCCAGAAGAAATTATGCTAAGAAACAGAATAAGAGAACAACAACAATACATTAGTGAGACCTATCCGAAACATGTTTTGGATAAAGTCTTTGAGAAACTCTTGGACAATGTTTATTTATTTGAAAAGAAACTGCTGGAGCAGAAGCGAACTAAAGTTTGAAGGGACACTGTTGATTTTAAAAACGGCCATATTTTTACCTGGCCGAGGGACAATAATCTGACTCATGGACCTATGAGAAGTGATAATAATAAATATAATAGTAAAAATAGGAATGTTTATAGTAATGTGACAAGGAATTTGAACAATCGAATTGATGATTGTGATGTCGATAATGACATGAATAATGTTAATACAACTCAAAGTCGATTATCTAAAGATACTAGTGATAGCACAATTAATGATAGAAATGTAGTTACTACCACAGCAGTTGTGCATCGAGAGGGAGAAATGAATGTAGTACCACTTGCTAATTCGGAAAACATTCCTATTAATGAGTTAGGTAACAACTCTGATAATGAAGTTTTAGAATCAGCAGAAGGAGCATCTATTACTAATGCATCTATTAATTGACCTGCTTCAGGGGAGGCAATTGTTAGAAGGAAAGTTGCTATAAATAATAAAAACAGTACCCTAGGTGATGCTGAGATGGCCCTTTTCCCTATTTCTGATTTTCGGAGGGGTGGGAGGGACCGCTCAATGAGCAGAGGGAGAGAGAAGAAGAGATTAGCCAAAGAAGAGCATGTAGGTCCCACTTTGAAGAAAATGTGGGAAAAGACAGTCAGTGATTAGTCTGGAACATTTCCAGTAGACATCTTACTATAAGATGAAAAGATGAAGTTGATGTTTTAGAGAAAGGTCTCTCCTTCATACCTTCCTCCAGGAGTGACATCACAGACTCAGTAGTGGATCTCAAGTTGTTTGTCTGGAATATACAATTAAAATTGGACTTTGGTAAATCGAATTCTGTTTATGATACACATGTATTCAAAAAACCTAGTAGCTATGTACCAAATTTACATCCGATTGTAGATGCATTTTCTAAGCTAGTGGAACAAGAGTTACATGAAATAGATGAACGGAATAGGCATAAGAGATGGTATGGGAATTTATATCCTAAGTTAAGGTCGGCACTAAAAGGTCTCAAAGATGACCCTAGTATTGTGATTAGGCCAGCAGATAAGGGGGGCCCCATAGTTATAATGAATAGTTGAGATTACATCTCGAGTATGACTGGCATGTTAAGTGATACACACTATTATAGTCGTATAAGCTTCCATCACATAGATAAAATAATTAATAAAGTGTCCACATTTCTATTAGAGAATCTGAATACTGGGAAAATCAATGATGAATTATATAAGTATTGTTCTGTGAGTGAACCAATGATACCGTGTATTCAAGGCATGCTGAAGATACACAAACATCCTGAAAACCCTCCTATGAGACCTATAGTTGCAGGGAGAGGCTGGGTCACTGAACCCATTTCGCTATATTTGGAATCTAGATTGAGACCTATAGTGAATAAATATGCATATATATTGAAAGATACTAGACAGTTTTTGATCATGCTATATGATGAGATGAAGGATGTATCAATGGAAGATAAGTTTTGGTTGGTAACACTTGATGTCCAGTCACTCTTTACAACTATACCAAATCAGGAAGGGATAGAGTGTTCGTAGATGCCTAGAGGCTCATAGAACATTGACTGATACTCACATAGACACACTATGTGATTTAATGAAGATAGTTTTGACTAATAATATTTTTACATTTAACAATCAGGTTTATATGCAGAGGGATGGCATGGCTATGGGCACTTCGTGTGCCAATAGCTACGCCAACCTTGTTATGGCTGATTGGGAGAATAGACATTTGTTTATGTTAGACAATTACAAACAACACGTTAGATTTTATGTGCATTTTGTGGATGACCTTTTCCTTATTTGGAATTCTGGGGAAACAGAATTACATGAATTTTTACAAGTGAATGCGTTAACAAGTTACTTGAAATTTACTACGACGGCATCTGAACATATTGTGTCATATTTAGATGTGTTCGTTGAGAGAATGCCTAGTGATCTCCTAAACACTGGTGTATTTAGGAAAGCATGCTATAGGAATGCACTGCTACATAGGTCTAGCATGCATCCAAGGTTCATCTTTAGAAATATTATTCGAGGGCAAGCTATGAGCGTTTCTCGTTTGAACTCCTCTGATACAGGCTATGAAACTGAGTTGTTAGAACTTAAACAGAAATTGGTTGAGAGGTCGTATGGCTCTGAAGAAATTAATCAGGATCTCCTAGGGGTTGACCTTCTTAGGAAGGGGAGGGCTTTTCCCTATTTTGCTGATTGTAATCAGAAGATTTTGACTTTAGAGAAAGAAAACAGAGTATATGAAGATGGAATAAAAGCGTGTATATATCAGACACAAGATGTGAATGAAATTAGGAATGCCTATTTAAAGTTTTGGGATACATTAAAGGTGGACCCTAGTATTTGTGAGGTTGTAGGTGGTCAACCAAAATTTACTTATAAAAATAGGCTTAATTTATTAATTATACAGGATGTTATGTAGTTCTAATAGGTTGGAGCATAGAATTCAGCTTGGGACTTTGGGTAATATAACAAGACCATGCCAAAGATGTAATTATTGTGAATTTATAGATAGCTCAGCTAGGTTTGTACATCCTATAATGTCACAATGTTTCAATTTTTATACCCAGGCTAATTGTGACTCTCAGCATGTTGCCTATTTGGCTACCTGTGGGGCTTGCCCAGCTTTTTATGTGGGCAAGACCGACAGAAGACTAAAAGACAGCATTAGAGAACATGTATATAACATTAGGATAAAATCTGATAAAAATGCACTATCCAAACATGTTACTGAAACATCGTTTAACCATAAATTTAAATTCCTAGCTGTCCAAATGAATTATACCAACATTAGGAGGGGGGACATCAGGAACAAGACTGAACAAAATGAAACTAAATGGATCATTAGGTTAAGAGCTGACTGACAGCCTGGGCTAAATGATAGAGTTCTCATTAGACCCATTTTGAAAGGTAAACCTATTAGGAAATAGGCTCTGTTTTTTGTGTATTTATATGTATATTTATATATATATATATATATATATATATATATATATATATTTTATATATGTATGTATATATTTTATATATATATGTGTATTTTTATGTGCTTGTATTTATTATATATATTTTTACATGATTTCAGTAGCTAATTTCTGTTATGGACCAGTGCGGAAAGGTCAGAATTTATTGTGCTATGATATATGTCGCACTTATATAATTTTATGGCTCAGTGTGAGTTATAAGGTATTTTGTTACCCAGGCCAGTTTGGTGATTAGTTAGTTGTTTATAAGATTCATAATTGATTATACACAGATTAATAGGATGTTTGAAGTTTATTTTATTATTATTTATTATTTGATATGTGTGATTTGAATCGAATATTATATCATACTTTTATAAAAATTTATGCTCTTAATACTTTTTATTGTGTCTAGCAAGTACAATTGTGAGTCAATTGATTTTCAGCTTGTGACTCACTATTATTTTAGAATTTATAAAGTGATTATGATTTTTATATGAATTTAATTAATTGTGAGGAAGTGATGTCATTAAATTATAGAGTATATAAGCATCTAATTAAAAATTGATTGTGTTTGGCCTGAGGAAGCCCATGTGGTGAAAGCGCTTGCCGCTTAGAATATTATATATCATTAAACCAGTTTATATCCATCTTTGTTTGGATTATCTTTTGGTGAAGTGAAAACTGCCCTTTTTATGGACTGTGTCTCTGTTAACTTATGTTGGTGACTTGTAAGGAAGATTAGTCTGGAAATAACTGATTTTCAGCATATTGCACTGCCAATTTGGTCTCCTGTATGTTGTTACTTGATTTTGTTTTTTTTTTAGCTGAAGCTGAAGTGGAATTAAATGTGGTTGGCATATTGGAATGAAGAGATGACCTGGTTAACATCAAGTATTTTCATCTCCTTTCAGAGTCGTGGCCTAATGCCTCAGTTATTCAGTTCATCCATCGACTTTTATGAGACTGTACCCTTGTCTTGTCAAATTCAATATCAAGTTCCATGTTTTCATTTTCCCAGTCTATTCCATAAGTTTTGCTTTATAAGTTTATGAATGGCAAAGACATTATAATAAAAAAAGTTCAGTGATACTGTTGCCAGAAATTTTTTTAAATAAATATTAATAGAATAGAACACATAAAAGAAAGTAACCAGAAATCGCTTATCTTAAGAGTAGGAAATAATTGATAATGTGTGTTCAGGAAACACATTTATTGAAAGAAGTACTGGAAATTAAAAAAAAAGGAAGAAAAAAAGAAATGGATATCTGGCATTATTACCAGTCCTTGCACTTTGCATTCTTATGTAGTTTATTTTCAGTAAAACATCTACAATAGATATTAAAATCATCCACATATATAATAATTTAATGGGCAGAATAATTTTGAGATTATGACAGGTGGATAATACAGCTTTAATTCTGGGACTAATACATGCCCCGTTTGAAAAATGCAAGTCTTTTCTGAAAATTTATCTAAGAAACTAAGCGATTTACCAACTACCTCAATATTTTTGGTCAGTGATAAGAATTTTTTTTAAAAGAAACATCTTTATTAAATTATCACGTATGACATAACCACTCATGCATTTATAAAAATGAAAACAAACCTTACTTACATAATTTTAGTTTCAAACATTATATATCACAAACCATGTTGACATAATTTCAGTTGCAGACATTATACATCAATTATAATCTATGCAATCATTGTCAGTCAAACATTACATAACTCATTCAAATCCTGCATTCCTTTAAACCTCATTCCTCCTCTGCATGTATTGTTCCTACAGTTCCCATTTTTTCTATGTAAATTGTTCCTACCCTTTTCTAAAGATCCCAATTCCAGTTGTTTTATTTCTGTTACTATATTCATTACTTCTAGTACAGCAGGTTTAGACTCTGATTTCCATTTTCTAGTAATTGCTTTTTTGGCAGCCACCATAGTTAGACTCAGCAAAGCCTTATTATGTATAGACAATTCTAATTCTGTATCATAGCTTAAAAAAATTGTTTCCTTAGTTACACCAGTTTGTTTACCTGGTATCTCTGATAGAGTAGTCTGCAAATAATCTTTAAAGTCAGCCAACTCATTACACTCTCAATATGTTCACAATTACCTCTTTTTTCCCCTTCACATGTCCAACATACGCTATCTACCTGAGAAAAAAATCTTTGGAGTCTACTTGGGGAATACAAATAACTATGTAAACACTTCCAAGCAAATATTCTAAATCTTCCAGGCTTTGTTGCATATTAAGGAGACATGCTTATATCCCCCATTGTTTCTTTGTGAATTGCTTATCTAGTCTCTCTTCACAATCCTTTTTAACCTCCTCTGTTTATTCTCATAGTTATCATGCAGTATTTTGTATGCTACACTAATTATTCATTTTTAACAGGAGCCTCTGTTCTAGATTCTACTAAGAACTCTGCTAGTGCTGGTCTTTTGCTTAGGATCTGCCTATTTATTTTCATTGCCATACTCTAATACCAATCCTTGCTAGGGAAGGCAATCTCTAGCCTGCAGTCCAAATAAATTCTTGCCCCCTTCCCATTCAATTGCTTTTACCTCTCTAATTATTTATTCCCAGATGTTGTGGTTCTTTTGCTAGTTTTCTCCAATAAATTCCAGCCCTTTCTTGCCTATTGTCTGTATCTCTAATTGCAGTCATCCCTATTGGAAGAATCTCCTTTCTCCATTCTCATATTGTCTTATTGTTTTACTTTATGAATATAATAGTCTGTATTGTTATTGTTATTCTCCTTAAGGATCTGCATCCACAATTTCAGTCTCTCCTTGTTTTTTGAGCTTCCTCCCTGTTCCATCATCATCCCTTTCCACCTTGAATTATAGGTTTCTGCTTGTACTGTGTCTAGGAGTCTTAACTGTGTAGCTCTGAAATACCCCTTCAAATTGGGTAATCCCAAGCCGCCTTGTTCTATTGGAAGAATCGGCTTATCCCATTTGACCATTGTCGTCTTCCCCTCCCAGATAAAATCCTTCAGTTCTTTATTAATTGCTATCCACAATGTCTTCTCTGGTTGATAAAAATATGCCTGACCTGTGTATAAAACTACAGGGACTATCTTGTATCTTGCTATCTGTATCCATCTACCAGAGCTTTCAGTTTCTCAGTTTTAGTATTATCTTTTCTTTAGTCTCTTCCTACATATCCTTAGCCTGCCACACCCAAATAATTTTTAATCCATACTCCTAAGTACTTCATTTTATCATACCTCCATAAATATGGATATTGCTGAACTAGTTCATGTGTAGTTATATAATTTACAGTTATTGCCTTTGTTTAGCTTTATTAATTATTTTGTTTCCTGAAAAGATTTGAAACCACCTCAAAATGTTCCACAACACTGAAATGTCCTTTTCTGGTTTTATGAGGTATAAAATAATATCATCTGCAAATACAGCCAGCTTTTCTTGACTACCATACCAATTATATCCTTGAATTTCCCTTATTTTCTTTGCCAATGGTTCTAAATATAATGCAAATAACAAAGGGGAAGAGGACATTTCTGCTTGGTTCCTCTGCACAAAGAAAAATTATCAGAGAGGAACCCCCACTTTAATTTTTGCCTCTGATCCATCATCAGTCCTTGTAAGCAATCTTATAATTTTATCATGGAGTGCAAATGCTTCCATTGCCCTTCTTATCAACTCCCAGCTTGCTCTGCCAAATGCTTTCTCTGCATCAGGACCCACCAACAACAGTGGTATTTTCTTACATTCTGCTTCCCTCTGGATCATCAGTATTCTGTTAATGTTTTCAAATGTTTGCCTCCTATCCATCAAACCACATTGATCCACATCTATCAGTTTTGGCATCACCTTTGCCATTCTTTTAGCCGTTATAGAAACAAACACTTTATAATCATGGTTTAGGATTGAAATGGGAGTGTATGAAGGTGGATCTGTTGGGTCTTCACCTCATTAGGTATTACAGCCACCACGCTTTCTTCCAGGATGTTGATGCTTCTCCTCCTCTAACTGTTAAACAAAACCTTCCATATCTTTATCAGTTTTTTTCCCTCAGACCTTCCAAACTTCCACAGGAATACCATCTATTCCTGGTGACTTTCGTGTGGGTTGGTTATACATCACCATTTTTGTCTCATCTCATCTTATCCTAACTGTTAGTAATATTCTGAGAAATGGCATCTTAGACTTAGTATGTGTATGTCTGTTCTTTCTGCCATTCAGTCTCCATATTTCGGGACTTACTGTAGCGGGTCCCAGCATTTCAAATGGTTACTGTTAAATATACTATTATGGTGGAGGAAAAAATAAATGGCAGAGTTTTACCTTTAACCTTGTCATATTTTATTCTTCCATAAGCATTTCCATTTGACCTTTTCTTGATTTCCATATTTCTCTGCTTTATACAGACTTTCATAAAATTTCTAAAATATTTCTAGTACCTCTACATGATCTCTTGTTATCTTCCTTGTTATAGGCTCCCCAAGATTGATTGTGCTAAAATTTTTTGTGCTTTGGAGTTATTATCAAAAAATAGTTGCTTAACAAGAATCTTTCTAAACTCATGCATATTATCAAGGTAATTATTTTCATTTTAGCATTCTACAATTGCAATTGCAATTGATCCTTTTCTTGTTCTGTGAGGTACCCCCTATTCTGCAGTACTTTAACATTTGTCAGCCTTCTAAATAATTCTTGATGTTAAGTTGTCATTCTCGCCTTCATTCTTGCTGGATGGGTTCGGAGCCAATCCTCGGCTCCGACTCGGCCTATACTACAGCTCGAGAGCTATTTTTACCGGCTCGAGGCAGCCCTATATCCCAAAATACCATGCGCTAACTCCCCAGATCTTGTTTGCCGCTTCGCTGCGAGGTTGCGTTTTTACCGGCTCAGGTCAGTTAAGAACTTTTTGTGTAGTTTTTTAGGTATAACATTAGATTTCCCTATCTAATTATATTACCCACTGTATTACCTAATCCTAAATCTTATTAGCTAAAAATTTGTTAAGCCCTTCCCCCCCATTTTAGTCAAACTTATAGACGGGCCTTCGGGCCTTAGCTTTTCTATAGTTTTTCCTATAATTCTGTTTTTTAGTGTGTGTGTGAGTCAGTCCTTTAACTTCTCCCCTTCTGTTAGAGTTTGAGTGTGAGTTGTGAGTGCTGACTGTGTTGACTCTTAGTGCCCACCATAATGTCTAAAGACACTAAGATTTCAGGATTCAAGAAGTGTGACTCGTGCTGTCAGAAGATGTCTCTGACAGACGGTCACACTTCTTGTGTTTATTGTTTAGGACCCTTGCACCTGCAGGACTCCTGTTCCGTGTGTCACGGATTTAGTTCAAGAGTCCTGCAGGAGCACCGTAATAAGTTGATTTTGAGGGGCTTATTGAAGCCCGATGACTCCCCATCTAAGTCTGGCTCAGGGAAGTCACCCAAGCCCGCCAAACCCTCGGCTCCAGCTTCTGAGTCGACAACTGGTGGAACCGAAAGTGCTCTGGCATCGGCTCTGGCCAGATCCGATGCGAGCAAGACTTTGCCCACTCCGAAACCCTTTTCAGAGCCAACAACAGCACGCAAGCACTCTAGATCGCCCTCAGTAGAGTCCGTTCGATCAGCTCCAGCATCGCCCTTACTGTCAGAGCGGAGTCATAGGACTCATTCCTCCAGGTCTTCCAGGCTGTCCAACCATGATATTGAGAGGGTGGTTAGTAGACTCCTCAAGTCCCAGGCACTGGCCCAAATAATTCAAAGCCCATCTCATCAGACTGTGGCTCCACTTTTGATTCCTCCTCCGACTCTTTAGTTGAGTTCGGAGTCGGAGTTTGTCGGAACCGGGACCTTGCCCCCATCGGAGCCGATACTACCACCTTCGGCTCCGATGTCGTTGGCTCCGACCTCTTCATTGGTGCCATCCGTGGAGAGGTCCGGGCGCCGAGACTCCATCGTCGGCTCCGAGGGGGCGAGTGGCATCGGACCCTTGTCCGACCCCGTTCTCCCTCTTGGAGCGTCGGCTCTGGTTAGTTCAGCCCCGACATCATTCTCGGAGCCTTCTCTGTTGGCACCAAGGGTGGTCCTAGTATCCTCAGAGCCAGGGTTGTCTTCGGTGCCTGATAGGGGAGCCTTTGAGGTGATGAGGAGCATGCTGGATCTGGTGTCCGCTCCAAGGTTGGTTCCTTCAGCTCCTCCCTCTACAGTGCCTGTTACGGTCTCTGGTCATCCTCTTGAAACTGATAGCAGAGATCCAAAGTGCAGGGTACCCACTTTGGGTGTCTCTTCCTCGTCCGAGGCCTCCCCTGAAGTTTCAGGGGAACCCCCTAGGAAACGAAAGTGCAAGAGGAAGCACGTGGACTCCCCCGAGTCTCTCACTTCGGACACCATCTTGGATGAGTCGGAGGGTTCCCTGAGATCCCCCTCTGAGGATGTCTCCTTTTCAGACATCCTAGAGATCCTAAAACAGAGGGGGAATTGGTCCACCCTCAAACCCTCCGAGGATGAGTCGGTTTACCTTGACGCTTTTGGGTCTCACCCTTCCACCTCCTGGGTGTCCCCTCCTTTCGACCCACTGATGGAAGTAGTGGCCAGAAAGGCATGGGCAGCTCCTGACTCGATGGAACCTACTCCTAGGAGGCCTTCTAAATTTATTTCTGCTTCGGTAGACAAACCATTTCTGACCAAGGGTGTCTCGGTAGATGCTATGGTGGTAGCAGCCACCACTAAGAAGGAATTAGCTGATCCTTCTGTACCTATTCATCCTCCTAACAAAGACTCTAGGACTATAGACAGGTATGGTAAGCGGACATTTGCTTCAGTGACCTTTGCCATGCAGTCGCTGAACTATTTATGTCATTTCACCCGCCTTCAGAGAGATTTGCTCAAAGAACTGGGTGAAACCATACAGGATCCTTCTGCTGCGGGGTATCAGGACAAGATTAACTCCCAGCTGGCTACCCTGAATTCCATTGCCAACTCCTCCATGCGGCTTATCTCTTATGCAGCCGATGGAGCGAGTAGGGCCGCAGGCACAGGTGTTGCATTGAGACGTCACGCCTGGATGCGACTCTGTAATTTTGCTGATCCCTTCAAGGCATCCTTCACCAACACCCCCTTTGATGGTTCAGAGTTGTTTGGACTTCAGATGAAGACTACCCTCACCTGGTGCAAGCAAGATGGTAAGACTCTCTCTGCCGTGGGAGTCCACTTTTCCACACCATCTAGACCATACCTTAAAGGTCAGAAGGGTGGAAAGATGTGGTTCCGCAAACCACAGGGAGTTGTGCCTGCTGCATGTGGTGAACTTCCCCCCCAGAGGCAGAGGGGGGAATAATAATAACAGACGCCACCCCAGGGGCAGAGGGGGTCCACAGAACCAGGGTTCCAGGGTGTCCTTCCCTGACCAACCCTTTCAGCATCCCTGAGAAGCTGCCCGACTGTCCACCTTCGGAGGCAGTCGGGGGAAGATTATCACTGTACCCGGAAGCCTGGCAATCCCTCTCTCAAGACAAATGGGTACAATCGATCATATCCGAGGGTTACAAAATCCCCTTCATTTCCCCTCCGATCCAATCGCCGAGACCCCTCCCAGATGTACCACCCGCACAAAGGGGTCAGGCACAGCTAGAGATAAAAAAGCTGTTAGAAAAAAGAGTCATCCAGGCAGTCCCAGCAGACCAGCTAGGATCCGGAATTTACTCCAGGTTCTTTTTGGCACCAAAAAAGACAGGAGATTGGAGACCCATTTTGGACCTCAGCAGACTGAACAAGTCTGTGCAGAAGACAAAATTTCGGATGGTAACTCTGCAGTCCATTCTGCCCTTCTTGGGCAGAGACAACTGGATGTGCTCATTAGACCTTCAGGACGCGTACTATCATGTAAAGATACACAGGTGCTCCAGGAGGTTTCTCCGCTTCCGGCTGGGAGCCAGTCATTTCCAATTCAGAGCCCTGCCCTTTGGTCTCACCACAGCCCCCTGGGTGTTCACCAAATGTTTGGCAGTGGTCACGGCTCATCTGAGACAAAGGATTCCAGGTGTTTCCATATTTAGACTACTGGCTCATTACCGCTACCACCAAGCAGCATCTTATCATAGCCAGGGATTACACCATTCGCATTTGCAACAAACTAGGCATTTCCATAAATTTCGCAAAATCCTCCTTGTCACCTTGTCAATGTATAAACTTCATAGGCACCGTGTTAAACACCACAGAAATGTCTGCAACATTACCACCCCAGAGAGTGACAGACATACGGCGGAATGTTCAGCTTCTGTTTCAGTCCAACAGAATTCAAGTCAAGTTAGTACTGAAAACTTTAGGCCTCATGGCAGCAGCAATTCTCCTTCTCCCCTTTGCCCAATTCCACATGAGAATTCTCCAGTGGATGCTTTTTTCTCAGTGGTCCTTTCAATGGCTCCCAATGACTCACTACATTCTGATAACCCCAACTTGCAAAAAACACCTCTCCTGGTGGATGATCTCCCCTCAACTTCTTCAGGGCAGACCCTTTGTCCTTCCCCATCCAGTTGCCACAGTGACAACGGATGCCTCCCTGATCGGGTGGGGGGGCACTATCAGGGCAGGACTGTCCAGGGCACATGGCAACAATTAGAATGCCACCTGCACATAAATGTCCTGGAGATGAGAGCAGTGCTTTTATCATTGCAAGCCCTTCAGGACTCTCTTCCCACAGGGACTATAGCAGTTCAAATGGACAATATGTCTGTAGTGTGGCACATAAACAAGCAGGGCGGAACAAAGTCCTACCCCCTATGTCCAGAAGCACTCAGACTTTGGCAGTAGGCGATCTCCTCTCAGCGGTTTCTGATAGCAATGCACATCCCCGGGAGGTCCAACGTCATAGCGGACAGACTGAGCAGAACAATTCTCATGCCTCACGAGTGGTCTCTAAATCAAGTGGTAGCAGAGAGAATTTTCCAGAAGTGGGGCCAGCCTTGCTGCGACCTTTTCACAACACCTCAAAACAACAAGTGCTTCGACTTCTTCACACTCTTCCCTCTACCAGGCCATCCCCCCAGAGACGCTCTTGTCCACGATTGGCCTCGGGGTCTTCTATATGCTTTTCCCCCTTTTCTGTTGATTCCGCAGTTAATTCAGAAAGCAACCGCATTGAGATCCAAAATGATCCTCATTGCCCCGTACTGGCCTCGACAAGTATTGTTTCCGTTCCTGCACCGTCATCTACTGGAACAGCCCTGGTATCTGGAACCATTTCCAGACCTTTTGACCCATCTGATGGGCAAGCTGCACCAGTCTCTTTACTCCCTCAACCTCACAGCTTGGTTGCTCCACTTCCAACCTTAGCCAGGCTTCCCTTTATTTCTCTTCCTGTCTGTGATATCATTCTTGCCTCCCATAAGTCCAATACTAGGAAGACTTATGCGAGTAAATGGAAGCGTTTTTCGTTTTGGGCAGAAGCTAGGTCCTTAGATCCTTTTAATGCACCAATTCATAAAGTTTTAGATTTTCTAGCGGAGCTTTTTCATTCAGGGTCGTCGTCGGCCGCTATCAAAGTACAACTAGTGGCCATTGCCAACTTTCATGTAGGGCTCTCGGAAACCAATATTATGTCACATAAGCTCTGTAAAGCTTTCCTCAAGGACATCTTCTTGCTTAGACCTCCCATTAAGGATCCTCCTCCACAATGGGATCTAAATTTAGTGTTAACTTCAATAATTCTCCCTCCCTTTGAGCCTGCAGCTTCTTGTTCCCTCTAGCTTCTCTCTTGGAAAACTCTGTTTTTGGTGGCTATAACATCTGCCAGAAGGGTGTCAGAACTTCAGGCCTTGTCTGTCCGTCCCCCTTATTTTGTTTTTCATAAAGACAGGGTAGCTCTCAGAATGAATCCTTCCTTCCTACCAAAAGTCTTGTCTGAATCAAATCTGAACCACACTATTGACTTGCCTGTTTTCTTCCCAAATTATTCAAACAGGGCTGAACAGAAACTACATTCCTTGGATGTTCATCGTCAACTGCGGTATTATCTAGACAGGACAAAACAATTCAGAAAGTCAGAACAACTCTTCCTCTCTTATGCTGAAGGAAAGAAAGGACTCCCAGTATCAAAGGTAACTCTTTCCAGATGGTTAGCATCCATCATTACCTTTGTCTACGAGTTGAGACACAAACAACTTCCTTCAAGATCTAAGGCTCATTCAACCAAGGCACTATCAACCTCAACAGCCTTTCAAGCAAGGTTACCATTAGATGCCATTTGTGCAGCTGCTACATGGGCTTCTCAACATACTTTTATTACCCATTACAAACTTGATATAGCCTCCAGAAATAGAGCTGACTTTGGTTCCACCGTACTCAGGAGCCTGTTCCGTTGAGCCACCCAGGACCAAGGTGCTAGGGACGCTGTCCCATCCAGCAAGAATGAAGGTGAGAATGACAACTTAACATTAAGAAGTTATGTACCTACCATAACGTTCCATGTTAGTTGTCTTCTTCTCGCCTTCTTTCTTGCATCCCTCCCTCCTGCCCCCTAGCCTGGACAGACTTGAAGGTCTCTGAGTCCTTCTCTTTCATGATACATAGTTTTCTAGGGTTATCCGTATCATGAGTATTACCAGCAGGAAGACCATATCTTTATATAAAGGCTTATTTTTTGGTAACAATAAAACTATACTATGTGTTAGCTGCCAACGAGATCTGGGGAGTTAGCGCATGGTATTGTGGGATATAGGGCTGCCTCGAGCCAGGAAAAATAGCTCTCAAGCTATAGTATAGGCTGAGTCGGAGCCGAGGATCGGCTCCGAACCCATCCAGCAATAAAGGAGGTGAGAAGAAGACAACTAACATGGAACGTTATGGCAGGTACATAACTTCTTATTATTTCTTAACCATGTCTGTCTTTCTTTTATTTCCACCCTATTTTTAAACTCCAGTTTAATGCTATCCCACTCCTAGCTATATTTTCAGAAGAAATTTCTATCTTCTTTAATAACTTCCAAATAATTCCCACTACCCATTCTTTAAATTCCCCTTTTTTCAACAGATAGATGGGAAAGAGCCAGTGTGTCATTTTTATTTCATTACCCTGAGTTTTTATTTCAGTTGTTATTGGTGCATGATCTGAAATAGTTATTGGATGCATATCAAAACTTTCAAATTCATGCACATGTTCCTGTGAAATGTAAGTTCTGTCTAGCCTAGCACAGTTTTTATATCTTGGGGAATAATATGTAAATTTACTATGAACCCCTACTATTGAATTCACATCTTCCATGCCAAATATTTTTATAAATCTACTCTCCTTTGTTATATTTTCCCTTCTGGGCCCCCTGCCACATATTCACTGCTGCAATATCAAATTCCAGTCCCCACCTATACGTAACATTCCCTGCCAAAAGTTGATTATTTCCCCTAGAATTTTCTTAAGCTCCATTATAGCAGTCTTAGGCGGAATATAAATCCATGCCAGTGTAATCCTCCTCCCTTGCCAGTAGCCCCTTAATACTACAAATCTACCATTATTATCTTGTTTATCCTTTTCTATCACTATCGGAGCTCCTCTTGCAATTAATATAAGTACTCCTCTTTTCCTTTGTCCTAAATATTCCACTGAATAACTGTCTTGAAAAACATTCTTTATCAAATTCACATGATCTAATTTTATCCTAGTCACTATTCATCACGTATGGGTCCAAGATCTAACATCGGATCCGAGTCAGCACACTTAGATAACAGCTTAACTCAAGCTCCTCCTCTCCCACAATGCTCTGTTGCCCTTTAACCTCTCAGGTCTCATTTGCCATTATTAACAGACAGCTGCAGATTGCTCAGTTCTTTGGGAACTTCAAATTTTCAAATAGTAGGTCTTTCTTTTTTCGGTTTCTTCCCCTAATTATTCTTGTATTTTAGTTTCTGTTAGCGTTCCGTTAGTGTACGGTTGTCTCTTTCATCCCCTCCCATTGGTTTGGCTTTGGTTTGGCTTTTAATGTCTTTTTCTCTTGACAGTGTAGTTTAAGTGATCTTCTTTATTTCTGAAGATTTGTCTCTGGCCCTTTTTGTGATTTAGCTTGATTTGTGATTTAGTTGAGTATTTTGTGTGTAGGATGGACTTTAGCAGTTAGGACTCTTGCTTGGCTTTTCGACTCCTATATTGCTTGTCTCTCTGGATTTGGTTGTTTCTCTCTCTTAGCATGTCAGAGAAACTTTCAGGTTTTTAGAGGTGCTCCTCATGCAGTCGGAAGATGCCCATTTCCGACTCATATGAGGAGTGCCTCGAATGTCTCTGCACCGGCCATCTGAAGGTTGAATATGGCATTTGTGCCAGGTTAAACCCCAGGGCCCTGGTTGAGTGATGAAACTTCTCTTAAAAGGTATGGTTCAGGTGGGGTCCATTGGTCAAGGAGCCTTTAACCATGTCAGGTCCCTCTCACCATAAAAGAAAGGCTACCTCTTCCTCCTCCCCTGGGGAGGTTTCAGGGAAGAAAGTTAGGTTGTTGGATCTTAGATCCCCGGATCTGACTCCAGCCTTAGCTGTGTCAGATCAGAAGTTCTCAGATCTGTGGACCTCTAGAGAGTTGATGCTCAGATCCAAGGCCTCCGGTCCCAGGTCTTCAGATTAAAGGGTCTCCGAATTGACTCCCAGATCCAAGTCCTCCAAATCAAGGCCTTTGGATCTAAGCCAGAGCAGACCTGTCATGGATCCGATCCTTTTGGATCTGAGGGACTCAAGAGCCCTTCCATTGGGTGATTCTGTTTCCTCGGATCTGATACGGTTTTATCCGAGACTCATGTCATATCCTATTGTTGTGGAGGACTTTCCCTTGGATTCTTTGGGAGGGGATCATTTATTTACCCCTCTGTGTAGGAGCCATTCCCAGACCATCGGAGAATGCCCTTGGGGTCCCGACATGGGTCTCCAGCTAGGTCCTCTATTTTCTCTCAATCCTCCAGGATCATCCTTCCTTCTGACAGGACAAGATGATGCAGTCCTTTTTGAAAGCTCAAATCAAGTTGTGGCTTTTGGCTTCCCCAGCCCACAGGACTAGGGAACCTTCTCATTCTCCCAGGTTATTTTCTCCTTGTCCGACCTCCCAAGGATTGGACTTAGTGGAGCCAGCACACAGCAGCAAAGTGGTGAGGGTTTCTGGGGCTCCTCTTGTCCCTGCCTCATCAGAGTCTATGGCTAGTTCTTTTTCCCTTCCTCAGGGCAGGAGGTGCCACCGGCCCTGGTTGTCACCCCGGAGTCCATGGGGGCGGGTTTGGTCCAGGCCTTTCTGACCGCTCTCTGCCCCTCGGTGCTTCAGCCCTTGATAGTTCTGAGCTGGCTTTTCCCAGAGGGTTGGAGGTTCTGGCAGGGTTTGCTCCTTCCGCCATTGTGCTGTTGTCCATGGGGGAAGGAGAGAGGACTTTGTCCAGTCCCTCAGTGTTCTGGGTGGTGGAAAGATCTCTTTCTGCTACCAGAGTAGCCTCCCCTGCTTGACAGACTCCATCTCAGCCTCAGAATTTGAGTGGACCCTCTCATCCTGCTCCTGGTCAGCCCATTCGACCTAGCCTCCAGGGGGGAGTTACCCCTATCAGAGTCACCACCTCTTCCAAGTCTTCCCTTCAGCTTCCCATGGAGAGAGTTCCTCAGAAAAGGACATGTAAGAGGAGACATCTTGACTCCCTGATGGAGTCTGTCATAGAAGACATGGACATTGATGAAGGGGATGGGTCCCCAAGGTCACTGCCCGATGATGTCTCCTTTGGGGACATTCTGGAGATTCTTATGGCCAAGGACGGTTGCTCTTCCCAGACCCCATCCTCGGAGGAAGCCGTGTTTCTGGAGGGTTTTGGTACAGGCCCATCTACCTCTTGGGTGCCCCCCCACTGACCCCTTTATCAACCTCATTGCCAGCAGGGCTTGGAAGGAGCCTGATATAGTGGAGCCAGTGCCTAAGAGAGCAGAAAAGTTTTTGAGTCCCCCTTCTGACATGACTTTTTGGTCCAGGATAGTCCTGGTTGAAGTGACTGTGGTAGCTGCTGCCACCAAGAAAGAGCTGGAGGAACAGAATTCCTCTGTCCATCCTCTCAATCGAGAGTCAAGAGCAATTGACAGTGCATGTTTGCATCAGCTTCTTTCCGCTTGTGAGCCTTAAATTACCTGACTCATTTCACCCATCTTCAGAGGGACTTGATAAAGGAGCTTACCGCTTCCCTCTCAGAATCCATACCTGTGGAAGACTTTAACACCATTTCTCCCAAACTTCCCACTCTCATGTCCATAGCTAATTTGTCCATGAGGCTGATATCCAGTGTTGCAGAAGGTACCTCACTGGTGGTGGGCACAGGCATTGCCATTAGAGTCATGCCTTGCTTCATTTATGTGGGTTTGCAGAGGCCTTTAAGGCATCCTTCACCAACACTTCCTTCGATGGTTCAACCCTCTTTGGATGAAGTGTTAAGGAAACTTTGACCCACAGTGAGCAAGAGGTGAAGACACTGCTGGCTGTAGGGATCAAATTCTCTACCCCCCACAGAGGTCCTTTTCCAAGATCCAATGGAGAGCAAGAAGATGTGGTTCCATAAGTCGCAATCTTCCTTTCATGAGGTTCAAGAAGATTCCTCTTCCAAGGGGTGAGGGAGAGGTTTGACACCACCCTAGGGGCAGAGGAGGTCCACAAAACTAGTACTCCAGGGAACCTTGCTCTGAGAAGCCCTTTCAGCACCCCTGAAGCACTGCCTGACTGTCCCTCCCAGGAGGCAGTCAGGGGCTGTTTATCTTTGGACCATTCAGCCTGGGTAAACATTACAATCGACCAATAGGTGCTAACAATTATATCCAGGGGCTACTATATTCCCTTTTCTGACCCCCTGCCAAAAAGCAGAACTCTCCCCAATGTGCCACCTGGTCAGAGAGAGAGTTAGCCCATCTAGAGGTGGCCAACCTCATTCACAAAAGAGCCATCCAAAAGGTCCCCACAGGACAGAGAGGATCTGGAACTTACTCCTGTTTCTTTTTCGTACCCAAGAAAAAGGGGACCTGCGTCCAATTCTGGACCTCAGTCAGTTAAATCTATCAGTCAGGAATTCAAGGTTTTGGATGGTCACTGTTCAGTCTATTGTGCCCCTTCTGCACAAGAATGACTGGATGTGCTCTGTCAATCTCCAGGACGCATACTATCATATCAAAATAAACAGGCAGTCCAGGAGATTTCTCCGCTTTCACCTAGGAGCTAATCACTTCCAGTTCAGAGCCCTACCCTTTGATCTTACCACAGACCCCAGAGTGTTCACCAAGTGTATGGCAGTGGTGGCAGCTAATCTCAGGCTGTACGGATTCCAGGTGTTTTCCTACCTCGATGATTGGCTCCTCACAGCACACACACAGCATCAACTGGTGGAGACCACACAATTTGTTCTTCATCTCTTTGAACAGCTGGGAGTAACAGTGAATCTTGCCAAGTCTTCCTTGACCCCATCCCAACAGCTGGAGTTCATCAGCACTCAGTTGGACACTACTTTGGAGATTGCAGCTCTTCCCCTCCAGTGTGTGCTTCTTATTTGGTCTCATGTATTACCTTTTTTGGAGCAAACTCATCCTTCAGTGTCATCCATTCCAAGAGCTCAAGGTTCAGTGGTAGCTGCCATTTATCTGGTTCCACTGGCTAGATTATTACATGAGAGATCTGCAGTGGACCCTGGCAGTTCAGTGGTCCACTCTCTCTCATCCACCATCAGTCCCTATATGGGCCACTCCAATTTGTCTAAGTCATCTGTCATGGTGGATGCACTCTCCAGGCCCCCTAACACTCAGGTCTTTTTCTCCCTCTGTTCCCATGGCCATTGTTCCATGGATGCTTCCCTTCTAGCATGGGGGGGGTACTTATGGGGAAGACTGTTCAAGGGATGTGGTCCCAGTCTGAAACCAAACTGCTCATAAAAAGTTTGGAGATGAGAGCAGTTCTTCTTTCATTGCAAACATTTCAGGACTGCCTTCCTCTCAGGACAATAGCAGTTCACACAGACAACATGGCCATTGTGTGGTACATAAACAAGCAAGGGGGCACATGTTCCTATCTGCTTTGTCATGAGGCAATGAGTGTTTGGATGTGGGCAACGTCCTTGGGGCACTTTCTCATTGCAACGCACATTCCCAGAGCATCCAGCATACTGGTGGACAATCTCAGCAGGGCTATTCTGACCCCTCAAAAGTGGTCCCTGAAACTGTTAGTGGAGAAGCAGGTCTTCCATCGGTGGGGCCAACAGAGCTGCAATCTATTTGCTTCCCCTCTAAACCACAAATGCAGCAGATACTTTGCCCTGATCCCCTCCAGAAGGAGAGTCCCACAGAGATGCTCTGACTTACGATTGGCCTATGGGTCTCCTTTATACCTTTCCACCTTTACCATTGATTCCAAATGTTTTTCAGAAAGCAAGATGCCTCAGGATGCAGTTAATCCTCATTGCCCCCTTTTGGCCTCGGCAGGTGTGGTTCCCTCTCCTAAGGTCTCATCTGAAGCATCCCCCTTGGATCCAGTGCTGGATCTGATCTCCCATATGTCGCTCCGTCTGCTTCTAAATCTGCAGACCCTCCATCTGACAGCTTGGTTTGTCCAGTTCCAGTAATTCTTGCTAACTCCATGCTTGCATCCCTGTGAAGGACATTATCCTTGTTTCTCAAAAATATTCTACCAAGAAAGTCTACAGAAGTAAGTGGAAGAGATTCTCTATTTGGGCTAAAGGTCAGAATCTGGATCCCATTTTTGGCTCCTATTTCTAACACTCTTCTTTTCCTGGGTTCCCTTTTTCAAGAGGGTGCTAGTTTTTCTATGATCAAAGTCCGGTTGGCAGCAATTTCTAATTTTCATCTCATTAATGAACCTACCTTCTCTTTTTTGTTACGTCCTCCAATCAAGGATCCTTCTCCACCATTGTGTCTTGCTCTGCTGCTGCAATCTCTGACTAAGCCCCCTTTTGAGCCTGCTGCATCCTGTAATATCAAGTTTCTTTCTTGGAAGACTGCATTTTTGGTGGTGATAACTTCAGCAAAAAGCATATCAGAATTGCAGGCTCTTACCAGTAAGCCACCCTATTTGGTATTCCATCAAGATAGAGTGGCCTTGAAGCCCAATCCTTCATTTATGCCAAAAGTCGCCACTGAAGCAAACCTCAGTCTATCCAACTTCCAGTGTTCTTCCCTAATTATGCTAATAAGGGGGAATACATTTTGCATACCTCAGATGTTCATCGACAGCTTCATTTTTATTTTGCACAGAAATAGGTCCTTTCATCTCTCAGAACAATTGTTTGTGGCCTTTTCAGTTAACAGGAAAGGCAAAGCTGTTTCAAAAATTACCATTTCTAGTTGGATTTTTCAGTGCATCTCTTACATACTCTCCTCATGGTTCTCCTTTGCCTGGACCAGTTAGGGCTCATTCTACCAGGTCAGTGGCTACATCACTTGACTTCTCAGCTCATCAGTCCTTGGATGACATTTGTGCAGCAGCAACTTGGTCTTCTCCCCATGCCTTCATTTCTCCTTACAAACTTGATCTAATTTCTAGGGGAAAGGCTTCCTTTGGCTCCACTGTTCTTCATCATGTCCTTCCATGAGACCACCTAAGAATGTTAGGTAGCTGGGGACTCTGATTCATTATGATCCCACCCTCCTTCCCCCTTCCTGAGGGATTGGCAGGATTTTGGTGGACCTTTACTGGTGGCAGGTCTTATCTGTCTGTCTTCTTTCTCCAGGGCAAACTCGATCTGAGGGGTTAGAGGGCAGTAGATTATTATGGGAGGGGAGGAGCATGAGCTTAACTGTTGTCTACATGTGGCAGCTTGGATCCAGTATCAGATCTTGGACCCACACATGATGAATGGTGACTATGGATAACACAGATATGTTATGGTAAATACATAACTATTATTCAGTTCTTTCCAAATGCATCTCCTGCAGCATAGCTAATTGCACTCTGCATTTTTAATATAGTTCACTATTCTTTCTATTACACACACACACACACACACACACACACACACACACGTGTGTGTGTGTGTGTGTGTGTGTGTGTGTGTGTGTGTGTGTGTGTGTGTGTGTGTGTGTGTATGTGTTTGTGTGTGTATGTGTGTGTGTGTGTGTGACCATTAATATTTAAAGATAGTACAGAAAGTGCCATTATGTTAAAAGTTATTATTCCCACCTTTTATATGTAAGAGCTTTTTGTTAAGTATCTAATTCCAGATTTTGTATTACATACATACACTAATGTTTGGCAGGTAGATCTTTTATGCAGTTGTTTCTTGTCATATCTGTTTGAACCTATGTTATATCTTACAAAACATTTTGTTTTATTGAAAACCCTCAAAAAACCCACCCCAATACACCCCTAAAACCTAGTAATTTAATACTAACACACAAAACTATTTACATCTTCAGATATTGAAGTTTTACCCTCCTAATAGGAACAATTGCCCTAAACTGACAGCCACACCTACAGACTTGGATTAACCTAAAAGGAAGGTTATACATGCTAAGATGCATGATACAGCCTATGCTTCTAAGTGCTGTCTGGTTTTGTATTATCTTAATGCTCTCCCAGCTTGGGAAAACACGTGAATGCTTTCAGAAAACGTTATCACCTAGCTCTGTTTTTATTCCTGTTTATCAGATTGTCTCCAAGGAGACATGAGAACCAGATACAGAGTTGCTTCTACAAGCATTTATTTATTTGCTAGAGGAAAGCTTTATTATATTCAATGTTCTTTTTTTATTTATTTGCTTTCTCTTAAAATTGTTACAAGATCAAGCCAAGAGCCATAATCCAGTCATTTCTCAGTGGAAGAATGAGAAAAAGCACATAAATTTTTCTTGTATGATGTTCTTTTGACCAGACTTTTCTTCTTTTTTATGTTACAGTGCCTACATTTCTTAAACCTGAACAAGGAGAAAGAGAAAAGAAGGAAAAAAAAAAACAGGACTACCTATTTACTTTAGTATCCCCATTACGCTTGAAAATAACTGAAAAAACTTTACTTCACAGCATGCAGATTATATCATTCACTATAAATATACTTCTGTTAAGAACAAAATTTTGTTTTACTTACAGTTAACTCTCTCCCTTCTTTTTCCCTCGCCTAAGTGTAAGACTGTACTTTGTTATACAGAACTGGACAAATGCCTAGTGGAAATTGATGAATGCTACCTGAAATTGCATAGCTTAATAGCTTAATTCTAAAGATCTTCATGAAATCATATTTGCTAGTCGATTTAAATGTCAGAATTTGGATATAGATACGCATTCACAGCCACCCACCCACCCGTGTGCATGTGCGGGCACACACACACACACACACACACACACACACACACACACACACACACACACACACACACACACACACACACACACGTTTTGTTAACACCAAAATTATTTACAAGGATGGTATAATTTCTGAACAGCTGTGGTTATTTTTAGCACATTTAGATTCATTGTTTTGCTGTCTGTCAGATCACAGTTCATTAAGTTTGGGAGGGTTTGTCACATTTAAAAAGGCATATCTGTTTGGGATATCTATCACATATATCAGTTTAAATTAGGATTGTCTTTTGGCTTTTCCCGGTTAGGGGTCACCACAGCAGATCACTGGTCCGTTACTGATTGGCAGTAATTTTTATGGTGTCAAGTTGCCAGCCCAGTGCCCAACCTTCCCAGAAGGCACACTCACACACCTACCTGCATGTCTTTCAATTTCATTCGACCACAGGGAGGACATGCAGACTCTGCACAGAAAGCACTCCAGCCGAGAATCGAACCGGAGAACTTCTTGCTGTGAGGTGACACCGCTGACCACTGCACTACCGTGGCTGATTCCCTTTAAATCAGGATTGTGTACCAGACAAAGACAAGGAAGAAATATTTCACTCGATTAACATGATTTTAACACAGCCGATTTCTATGATAAAATATATGTGAAGGATTAAAATGTTTATATCCTAAGGTTGAGTTTTTAAAACGAGAATTGTAAAGTTTTAGACTAACAATTGAAAGAAACAGAAAATTATATAAAATTAATATTTGCACTGTTGTAAGTGGATTATGTGAATTGTCTTCCACTATGAAAAAAATATTAATTAAAAGGAGACAAGTGGAGGAACAGAAGAAACACTTAAGTGAAAGAAAGAAGAATAAGTTTAGGCTAGTTTAGCTGGATCAAAACTGTAAACTGCTAGCAGTGCAAATAAAATTACATATGGCTAGGAACCTTATATGGCAAATTAAATAAAAGAACAGGTATTTATTAAGCACAGGAGAAACTATGAACAAGTATCTGCGATATTGTTATAATAATTTGCATATTACAGAAAGAGAAAAGGACAGTGAAAAACTGAATACATGATCATCAAAACCTTTCTCTTTAGATGTAGAAATTTAGGGTGTGACTTTTTTGGAAATGACAAGTACAATATCTTGAGCAATTTTAAAAAAGCCAAGACACCAGAACTTGATAGCTTAACTTCATCATAAATGCCTGCGAGAACACCTATAAGTGCCAAAGCAATAGCCGAGAACAAACTCTAGTGTTACCGATATAAATTAGAACACTGAAGTTTTATTATAAAAAACAAAAGACCAAGACGAATATAGATACAAGAGTTTAGCGCTTTCACCCACAATATCAGGGCTTCCTCAGAACTCATAACACAAATTGATGTCAGCACTTAAATAACTTTTTTTGCACCAAAAAACTCAAATATTTAAAGTGACACAACATACAAATAAATTACTACATTACTGCTAATACAAATACTGAATCTATACAAGTAAAACAAATAAAACACATAACTCTTCTTCATTCTACTCTGTTGCTGGGATAAAAAATAATTAATTATATGCTAAAAACTTCGTAAGTAAGAATTAGCTTAAATAAAAAATAAAAAATACATTGATAATGCTTACATTAATTGTGTAAGTACAGAATTTAATGTCAGAAATACTGAAACTATCTTGTTTATAATAAAATATGATATGCAATATATAACATAATACCTAAATTATGAATTTATATATGGTATATTAAATTTTTTTCTTAAAATTAATAATTTTTATGGTAAATGACTTAATATGAATATTATGAAATATGACTTACTAAAATGTTAAAAAACTGAATAAAAATGAAAATTATGTAAAATACTAAAACGTACTAAAATTATATACACTTTCAATACAGTTGTTTGTGTATGTTTAAACTTATTACAAATGTTTGTTAGTTATTATTAGTTCTTATACTCAACAATGGTTTAATAGATATATGGTCATTTAGACCCGGAGGGGTGGTGGCATCAAGATAAATTTGCCACCAAACCTCTCTATAGCATAATAAGCTTTTTACATCTCCACCCTTCGGGTCTGTTTTGACCATTTCCAATATAAAGAATTTAAAATAATGGTCTTCCCCTTCATTAAAAATGTGCCTGTAAAGTGCGTTATTCTTGTCCTTCGTCTTTATGCTGTACATATGATCATATATTCTTTTCTTAAGATGTCTCTCAGTTTTACCAACGTAAAAACTATGACATTTTTGGCAAATACTTAAATAGATAACTAGCTTACTGTTACAATTGCCTAACTTACTTATAACACAGCTTCTTAACTCATTTTTTAGAAAAATCCTTGTCTCGTCAGCGATATATTTGCACTGATTGCAGGCACCACATTTTAAACTCCTACCAATAGCTAACTTCCTATCAGTCTTCACATCTTTTTTATTGTTATTGATTATCATCTGTTTAATATTGGTCCCCATTTTAAAAATGAAATTGGGTTTTGTACCAATAACCTTATTAATTTGGACATCATTAAAAATTACATTCCAAAATTCACTTATAATTTTTTTAACATAACTAACTGCCGTGTTATATTGAAGAACACAAGATTTTTGAAAGTTATTGTTGTTAGTGGATTTCATATTCCTCTTAATTTGTACTGTATTTATATCCTGTGCTAATAATCTGAATTTGCTACCTAATAAAGGTTGATATCTAGTATCACATAAATTTAAAATATATTTTATAGTCGTGTCCATCATATTGCTAGGATATCCTCTTTGTAAAAATAGCTTCTTAACATACTCTAATTCTACCCATAAGTCATCATCGTCTGAGGTCATACGTGCTAGTCGCACACATTGACCTTTAAATACATTATTTTTTAACTTCTCAGGATGACAACTCATATAATGCAAATAGCTGTTCGAAAATGTATCTTTTCTATGAATAGTCGAAGAAAGTTGACGTGTTTCATATTTTATTAGAGTGTCCAAATAGGGTACACCTATGTTATTGTAAGTATTGGTAAATCTTAGATACTCACTACTAGTATTGAGAAATTGAATAAACAACTCTAATGTTTTCGTGTCAGCCCCCCCATATAACATAAATATCGTCTAAAAATCTCGAATAATATTTTATATATTGATAAAATTCACTCTCAAATAAAAATGTATCTTCCCAATTTAGCATCACCAAGTTAGCATAGATTGGGGCACATGCAGCTCCCATCGCTACACCTCGTATCTGTTTAAAAAGTTCTCCTTCAAAATAAATGAATCTAAGCTGCTAATCCAATCTAAGCTGCCTTCGCTCAGCAAACAGACTCCTTGTCCAAACAACTAAATCTCTCAACCCAGGTGGTGACACGCTATTTGCCAACACCACTGGTAAAATATGGAACTCTCTCCCAAATAACATCATGTTTGCAACTTCTCTAAGTCAATTCAAATATAGTCTAAAACTCCACTTCAAGTCACACTGGCTATGTCCTTGCTCAAACCCAGACTAGCTCTGTGCCATTAACTAAAACATAAACAACTAGCTAAGATGATAAGTACTTTGTATACTGTGATAAAGAAATATGTATCCTGTCTAACTCTATGTCATTATACTGCCTACCGTCCTTGCTAATATGTTATTAATGTTATATTTGTGGTAATCTCAGAAATAGTAATGGCAGTCTTGTACTTGTATGTAAATAGCCTATGTTTTTGTTAAGTTCTTTCAGCTCATTTACTGTACCTAATTATCAATGTAACTCTGTTGGAGCTTTTCTCCCCGGGCCTCCACTGAAAAAGGACATGTATCCAGTTGGACCATCCCGGTTAACAAATGTAAAATAAATAATAAATAATAAATGAAGTTATTGTCAAGAACTATTGACATCATCTCTTGTAATAAACAAGTAGCATCCCAATCCATTCCAGAATGTTTCCTAATGCTATTACTAAAGGCTTCAAGTCCATCATCTCTTGGGATGCAAGAGAAGAGATCTATAAAATATAACATTTTCAAAATCTATATCTATTGGAAAATTCTTTAGAAAAATCCAAGAATCTTTCACCATATGTGGTACTTTTTCATATATGAATTTTAATTTTGAATCAATATATCTTTCTATAGGAAACGTTTTTGAATAACTTCCTGAGACTATTGGTCTAAATGGTGGGTCACTTTTATCCTTGTGTACCTTAGGTATACACACAAAAGAAGCTAGTTTAGGATATTGAACCTTTAAAAAAATATATTCATCATTAGTAATTCTTCCTTCAATATGATATTCCTCTATATAAGAATCAATCCTATGATATGCTATATTAAGTTTGTTAGTTGAAATAGGAATATAATTACCAGAATGATGTAAAATATCATACATTTTCATAATGTATCTAAAATTATCATATAAAACAATACCACCCCCTTATCTGGCTTCATTACCCTAATATTCATATAATTCATTACTGCACTTAATATACTTCTCTCGTCAGTAGTTAAATTGCTGTCATTAGTCATTTCTTTTAAACTTTTGTATTCATGATAAAGATTTTTTATAGTAATTTTCTCATATATATCTATTTTAGGGTGGGGGTGGAATAAATAAACTGGCTTTTCTCAAATCTGAAGTATGATTTTCTTTATGTGATATTTCTCTATTTACTGATGTATGAGTATTATTAAAATATATATCCAAATTTAGTTTTCTAACATATTTTTTGAATTCAATAATAGTATCCACTAAATCAGATTTTGGATTTGGAATGTATTTCATTCCTTTACTAAACAAATAAAAATGCTTCTTTTCTATATTTAATTCTGTATAATTAAAAATGCTAAAATTATCAAAGGTATATACCTTGTCATTTACCATTATCCCTTTTTCCATGTTGTTAGTATCCTGGCTCATCATGAATTCCTGTTCATTATTCAGTCCCTGTTGTTTCTTGTGTAATTCTGGTTCCTGTATCGATATGGCTGTGTATATTTATATAACGACCAAAGAAATGACCTGTGAAAAACAGCTCCACTTTCCAAGCAAACACTTTTATTTTTTGTAAGAACAAAAATTCTCTAGCGCCTTGGCCTTCGCCTTTTCAGAGTAAAGTGTGTATATTGTTTCCTTCACCTCTGAAAATCCTTATTGCTAATATGCCTTTTATTAAAATCATAAGTTGAATTTCTTTCCCTAAACTCAAAATTTCTTCTCCCATCCTTCTGTTGCATATTCTTCTCTGCATATCCATTGCCAAACCTTTTAATTTCAGTATTCGGCCATATATAGGCATTATTAAAATTGTATTCCTCAGTATCCCTTTTCAATTTGTTTGATTTACGTTTAGTATTATTTAAAATCCATTTCTTTGCTTCATTAAATTGTTTGTTATATAAATTTTCCCATTGAGGGAATAATAAATCACTTAAAATATTATTATTCAAAGTCTCTGCTTCCAATATTAATTTACTAAGTTTTCCATCATTATACTTCATTAATAAATGCATAAATTTAAAACCACAACCATCAAAAAAATTGTTAAATTCCTTTTTCAAACTCTCAGAATAATTTAAACCCCAAAATTTTAATATACCATATATAAATTCATAATTTAGGTATTATATTATATATTATATATTGCTTATCATATTTTATTATAAACAAGATGGTTTCAGTATTTCTGACATTAAATTCTGTACTTACATACACAATTAATGTAAGCATTATCAATGTATTTTTTATTTTTTATTTAAGCTAATTCTTACTTAGGAAGTTTTTAGCATATAATTAATTATTTTTTATCCCAGCAACAGAGTATAATGAAGAAGAGTTATATTATATTATGTATTATTTATGTTCATTCTCACATTATGAAACAAAACAGCGGTACATTAATGAAAAATATTACCATAAAACTGAAATATTTATCAGATGTTCAGTGATGAGGAATGTATCATACAGAAAACAAAAGACTGGGAAGCAACTCTAAATTCATGACAAAGCATATAGAACTCCGTAGTTGCAAGGAAAGGGATGGCTCACAGCCTCCAGACCCCTTACTTAATGAAACTTTTTCCTCAAGAGTTATTGAAGTATAGTCTTACCCACACTCACTGTGAGATATCTTGGAAGCAAATCCCTTTTTCTGTCATTTTGGGCATCTAAGACAGTGACACCACTGCCCTCCATGTTGGCTATCCTTTTACACGGGGTACTACTTGCAGTAAATTATGGGTTATGACTTTTCCCAACCTGCCTTGGTTGTGATGCCTTAGAAACCTACCCACTTGCCTCACCCCACTACAGGTTTGAGCTCAGGTTTGTACTGGGGCCATAGAAATGGCATGCCTCCAGAAAAAGGTGAGCAGGCAAAACCACATCACTCCTCCTTCCTCTTTACACTAATGCCAATAGGTGCCCAATCTCAAATATAAGTCACGTGATTCTTACTCAGTCCTTTATTTATGACAGTGTACTGGCCTTTATTTATTTATTTATTTACTTACTTACTTATTTACTTAGTTTACTTCTGACACCAGCAAATCCATCTGACAGCAGTAATTCCATATGTCAAGACATTAGATTGATCTGGCTTTTAACTCTGTAACTTATCAGTTGTTGTCAGGCAACATATAAAAAGTACAGTGTGAAAAACCAAACAACATTTAGACTATTTGCATCAGATTCACTATAATGGATCTACTAACCCTCTATTTTTGTATAACCTGTATAGCAGTACATCATGCAAAGCTGGGAGATGGAAGCATTTGTCATTATGCTGAGATTGTTTGCAGCATGCAGGATATAAACTAGACAAACACTGCTCCAAACAATATTTGTAGTTATGTAAGATATTGTCAGATTTTTCTTTTGCCTTTATTTGGATATTACTTCTCAGTATTGGACATCATAGAACAGCATTTGTAAAAATATCAAGACTATAATGTTGTATATTAGTTTGCATTATCTTCTTTTTATATGAAAGATTTTTTTCTTATTAATAAAATATGAAGTACAGGACAAAAATTGGTGGGCTCCTACATTCACATACAAAGATTTCATCAAATGTATTTTTAGTCATATAAAATAAAATGAAGCCTGCCTCTTGCTTATACTTGACTATTGCTTCTCACTGTCTTATGCTGGAGAGAAGTACTTGTTGAACCATCAACATATGTTGTTTGTTATTTACATGAGACCCATCGGTTTCTGCAGTAAACACCTTTTTATTGTTAAAGAAGTATGAACTGCAAAGCAAGAATATGTGAGCTCCTGCTTTCACTTTCAAACACTGCATCAAATGCTACATGCGTTCTTGAAAAATAAAATGAACTATTCCTCTTGTGCATATTTGGCTATTACTTCTATCAGTTATCAGAGAATAACCGTTATCAAAGCATTAAGATCATAATGCTGTATGCTGTTTCTCCATGATCATCTCTTTGCAAACAAGTATTTACAAAGCAAAATTAAAACAGCTTCCAGATGCTAAACACTTCCTGTGAAGGCATTAAAACCACAATGCCATGTGTTGCATCCCTGTGATCATCTTCAAACGTATGCACTTGCAAGGCAGAATTAACACATCTTCCAGTTCCTGAACAGCATTAGTGAAAATACTGAGACCATACCTCTCACCATCTCAGAACAAAAATTCTGAATAAAGCAAAACTTAATAGGAGAACAAAGGCAAAAAATCAGGAACAGATGTTAAATATTGGTCTTATAAATCAGAGAGTTGCTAATATCACAGGTTTTGCATTAGCATGCATTTTCTGAAGGATATGAAGTGTGAAACTCAAATGTCTGTCATTATTTAGTGACTTCAGTCCTCGGTGAGTTGCCAGAAAACCACAAATGTTATAAGGAACAGTTGAATAACATGAGGCAAAAATATGGACAGTTGAGAGATATGAGTGAGACCATAATATCATTACTTCTTTGTGCATGTCTTTGTTTCTGAAGTAGAGTGCGATGATGTGAGGTATTGCCAGCTATGCCAGCAGAAGTAGGTCAGTTCTTATAAATAGATCCATACAAGAATCTTATGTCCCAACTATCTGGCAGCATGCTTTCATCAGCCCTCTCCACAAAGGTGGTAATAATATAAACACAACCAATTTCAGGCAATACTCTCTCCTCTTTCTAAAATACTCAAAAAGACTATCCACTCACAACTTATGCCATACCTGACCCTACAGAAACTCCTCTCCCCTACTCAACACATGTTTCGGCCCAGACACAGCACCATGACCACCCTCCTATCCTTTCTTGAAACCATCAACCTGGCACACAACAATGGCAAATATGTATCATCACTGTTTCTAGACCTTTCTAAAGCTTTTGACACCATCTCCCACTCCTTACTCCTGTCCCAGCTCTCATACTTAAATCTCTCTTCCTCTACCTTAGCCTGGTTCT